>NC_081415.1:408324804-408550304 GCF_030272615.1 Cryptomeria japonica
GTCAAGGCAAAATAGAAGCTCTACATCCTCCTCTAGTTCCCCTAAGCCAGCCAACACTGAAAAATTACAAGTCAAATCATCGAGCAAGGAAGGAAAGAGAAAGAAGGCCAAAAGTTCAAGAGAATATGCAACAGTTGAAGATGATGAGGAAATAGAGTTTGATGAAGCTATAAAGGAAATCAAGACAAAGGGCACCAAAGAAACAAGAGTCTTTAAAGCCAAACCATCCAGTGAAGAGAAGGCAAGTAAGAAAATGAAAATAGATAAATCTGGTATGTTTGTTGATGATGTAGAAAAATCTATCACTATACAAGGTAACTTAAAGCCACTTTTTAAGTTTATGATAAATTTGATGATGCTGAGAAGAGAGTATTAGAATAAGCCATAGGAAAATACTTGAATACATTCAATAGGGCACTTATAGAAATCATGTCCAAGATTCCAAAAAGCCTATATAATCTCTTAGAGATGAGGAGAGTTAATGCCAACATTGAGGAGGGAAGACTTATAGAGCAAGTGTTGATAAGACTATATGTCTTGTTATATCAGTTGAAAAGATGAATCAGATATTTAAGGAAGAAAAAAGGGAGTTCAGAAGTAAAACAAGGGTGAATTAGCTTATGATTGGGGAGACAAATTAAGTGGTGAAAGAGTCAGAGAAGATATTGAAGGCAATTCTTGAAAAGAATAGATTTGATCTTGTCTCAGGAGAAGATCAAGGTCATGGTGATGATACATCCATTCCAGATGTTGAACAAGTTGAAGTCAATGTTTCCTCTATTCCATAAACAAGAGTTGGAGAAGAGATGTATAAAAGTAATGAAGAAACAGTGCAGGATGTAGTTGAGGATACTCATCCTCTGGACCAAACAAATGTGGAGATAGTGAAGGTGATAGAGAAAGAAGAAGATAAGTTGACTAAGGAGAAGAATATTGAAATCAAAGTTGAAGCAAGAGACACTGCAGGGGTAGTGAAGGAATTCCTAGAGAAAGATAAGATGGACTTGGATGATTTGAAATTGACTCAAGGGCCTATCAATTTGGCCACACTCTCTCCAATCCAAAAATTGAAGTTTTCATCTTTTACATGGGCCAAAGAAAGAGAGGAGATTCTAAAATATCACATGGAGGATAGTTAGCTGCTAGGTCTTGCATCTGGTATATTGGAGAAGATAATGCCCACATTCTGAAAGGACACATCTGATTATCCCTCTGGACAACTGACGAGCTTAATTAACTTTGTAAGTACCCATTTTGAGTCTCTTAAAAATTTACTTGAGATTAAGGTTCAGAATGAATTTGAAGATAAAAGATTTTGTGAGTTGAAGATGATTGTCAATGATAGCATTATGTCAGGCACCTATTTAAAGAGTATTTAGAATTCCCTATCTAAAGGTGGTGCAATATACAAATCTTTTTTATCATTTTCTAAATTTGTTGAAGCTATTGAGAAATGGATAAAGGAGAATGAAAAGAAGTTGGTAAGTATTTCTCTATCCTTTGATCCCTTGTTTATTTTTGTGGCTAGTCAAGAGGGTCAAGTTATATCTTTACTTGACAAGATTAAGAGCTTTATGCATGATAAGGATAAGATTTTTGGTAGAGTTGGTGAGATTTAGAGTCTAATTGTTCCTAAGTTGGAAACATTGTTTAGTGCTTTAAATGAAGCTCAAAATTCCATGGTCACCTGTGATTTGACAAATTTGTTGGTACACACACCCATGAAGAATTATGATCCTGAGGGATATATAAACATGTGCAAGAAAAGGCAGGCCTTGGGAGATTATATCCATTTTATTGATGATATGGAAGATCTGTGTAGAAATAAGGAAGTGGAAGAATTGGTTGATGTGACACAAGATTTGGAGAAAAGGTTACAAGAGAAAAAACAAAGGTTGGAGGACCTCCAAGGTGAAGAAGAGGAACGTGCAAAAAGTGACTCAGGGGAGAATAAAGTTGTATCAAAATTATAGGTACCCAATAGAGAAGAAGATCCTAATGCACATGACAAATTAATTACAATCTTGAATGCAGAAGTAGATGATAGAATGATTGAGCACACCACTTTTGTATCAGATAATCAATTCATAAAATCTAAAGAGTTCAAATAATTTATGTATCATTTCAAAGGTAAGAAATTAAGGGAAGCAGTGCCAAATATTACCCCTGAGAATGAAGCAGAAATGAAGAGGAGGTTGAAGGAAGACATCAATGCAGAAGTTGAGAATATGACCCCATCGAAGGGGAGGAAATTACTAGTGGAGGCTGGTATAATTGTGTTTCTAGGATGGGACTTGAGTGCCTCATTTATTTTTTATTATTTTCTGCACTCGGATAATAGGGATATGAAATTGGATATCCAAGGAGTAAAAGATATTTTTATTGGATCAAGGTATGATCCAAATGAGGAAGAAATGTTGCTATGGGCCTTATACCCTCCAAATAAGAGACCTAAGATAATAGATGTAGAAAAGGCTTTTGGTCATATGATGAGGTTGAAAGTTGGAGAGGTGGATCCTATGGTCACTGCAGATATAGGGATTGACATTTCCAGGTTTAACAAAGCTCAGTTGAAATGGGAACTTGCTGAAAAGAATAAATACAAAGAATTGTATGAAGAAGTTTTAAAAAGAGGACAACATCCAGTACCACAAGTCACTGATTTTAATGCCTAATGGAAAAGGAAGTTTGATAAGCTAGGCTTGGAATAAAATAAGATGAAGAAGCAAATGAAAACTATCAGGATGGGTGCTGCCTATGTGTTCATGACAAGGAGATGAAAATTTAAAAAAGGTTTTGGATGAGTTATGGGGTGTGTATCAAAAGAACATGGATAATTTGGTTTCTAACCAAAGGATTCATGATAGACTCAATTTGTTATTATAAGATAAGGCATTAAAAGAAAAGACTATCAGAAGGATACCATAACTGATTGAAATTCATGAGAAGTCTACTAAAGAGTTGAAGGAAGAGTTCTAGGATTGTGAGGAGGTTTTGCAGAATGTGATTCCCAGTTTGGTTGATGATGTAGGGATTATCAAGGATAAAAATTCATGGATCTCAGAATGTAAGGCTTTACTTAGTGTAGCTCTCAGTGTCGCCCAAGCAGATACCCTGGGTATGACTGAAATAGTTGACCAGTTAGAGAACCTGATTAAGATGGAGATGGCACTCAAGGATACCATATTTAATGTAGTCACATACAAAGATGAAGGCTACCTGAAACACATCAGGAAATGCGGGAAGAGGTTGGATCTAAACAATTGAAGTTTTTTCTCATGCTTTTAAAATTGTCTTATGTTATCTTAGCAGTTAAGTAGTTAAGTGTTAGGTCTTAGTTAGATTTTAGTTTAGTAAAATGAAAGGGTGTGTCCTTTCATCTATTCCTATTGATTCACATACTTATAGTGAGTCATTTTGTATGTAAAAAATATCTTGGGTCTAGGATAGAAGATTATAGAAAATTTACAAAAATAACAATCATTGTTGCTTGTAAGGGCTATAAGTTATATGTATCAAGGAATTCTATAGGAGGAAGAAGATTTTTTGTGCAAATAGACTCTAATGGAGTATCTTTAATTACATCTTCTATATGCAATAATTTCCTAACGATTAATATACAAGGTTCATTGTTTCTCTTCTTGATATTGTGCATACTTTTGTGTTGATAAGTTATCTTTGTCCTCTTGATAAATTTGTCATTTAATTTTCTATGATGTGCCATCACATGCTGTTACATTAAATGTGAGATTGGGTTTTCATTGTTTATGTAACATAAACTGAAACCTTCATAGTTGATGATTATTATTATCTCTGGAGTTGATAGGATTTCCTATCCACAAAGTATCATAAATATCCCTAGATAGAGGCACTGGTCTGTTATTTATTTTTTAAGGTCTTGGTTTGTTATGCATTTAAGGCCCTTAATAGAGAAAAATTCTTCCCAAGCCCTATATGAACTGATCTTTGCATATTTCTTTTAAACACTGAAAGCATTTTATTCTCAAAATACAATCATAATAATTTTCATTTCTTTTCAAAAGGTATTCACTTAAAGCACATAATAAAGCATAATTGCAAAATAATCATTTGCCAATTTTGCATTTGCTAATCATAAAGTTTAAACCCACTCTAAATAATCTCTTAGTTCCTGATTGAGAAAGGTATACCCACCTAGGTTCAGTGGAGCCTTAAGTGCAGAGGGATTTGGTCTTCGACCATCCTTATTAGTTGGCCAAAGCTAATTGGAGTAGTTGAGGATCTGGCAAACCCTTAAGTTTTCCAATCTGTGGTTTTGGGAACCAACAGATTGGCAACTCTGCTGGGGAGTTGTTATACAAATTTTTTAGAATCTCTGGTGGTTTGTTATAGACTCTATTGGAGGGAGGATCCCAGAAGATTAGTTAAGTTGGTAATATTTTCTTCTTAGGAGGTGGCGACCCTACATTTCAATACATGAAGAATAGTTGGTATTTTGAGAAGATAAGAGAAACCCCTAGACATCTATCAATAAAATTGATGCAGGGGAGGAGGTCTCTGCACAAAGGACAAGAAGATCTTGTTCAGTTGGGTCCCAAGAAAAGGAACAAAGAGAAGAAATCAAACATGGCCTTTGAAGGATATAAGAGATTTCCTAGTAGGGAGGAAGATTCTTCATCTACTGGCAAATCTGAGAATAGAGAGGAAAATCCTTTCTCTAAAATAAGTGTAAAAGATAATAGACATAGCCATGATGAGATCATGACTCCCGAGGAACATGAAGCAAAATAGTGGGATGAACTTATTCTTAGAATGTCTGATATGAATGCAGATGATGCCAAGATGGCGAGGGAACTTAAAAGACAGCCAGATTGGGTGTTGCAGAAACTTGGAATAGAGAAATATTATTTCAAGCCCCAAGATAAACAAGATAGAAGAAGAGAGGGGTGAAACAAGTAGACAAGTAGTTCCAAAGTATAGTCCCCCTCATATGAGAAGAATAGACTAGCCTTTTGTAACTTATGATAACTCGTTGGTAAATGAAAGTAGAAGATGGAGGGATATGCATAGGGATCAAAGTGAAGAAAGGAAGGAGGATGGAAGAAGGAATGGAGATGGGGGAAATGATGGGAATTGCAATAACACAAATAGGGGTAACCATGTAGTAAGTAATGGGTAATGGGTATGGCAGTAATCAAAATAATGGACATAATAGAGGTAATAATGGCAATTATGGAAGTGGAAATGGTGGAGTTAGGAACAATAATAATGGTAATAATAATGACAATAATAGTGGTGGTGGAAATAATGGGAATAATGGTAATTATGGCAACAATGGCCGATTCAATAGAGGAAGTATGAACAATCAAAACAACCATCATGTTGGCAGATGGCCTCTAATCATTGAAAGATACACACAGTTGGATTTCACTGGCATTGTGTGTTATCCAAATCAGATCACTAATGATTTAAGATTAGATATCCCCAAATTCTCAGGAAATGGAATTGATTCAGCAGAACAACATGTAGTTAATGTAAAAAATATCATTGAAGAATTTGAGGTTCCTCATAAAGATGTATTCATGAAATTGTTTGTTCAATCTTTGATAGAGGATGCAGGAGAATGGTATAGAAGCCTTCCTGATAAATGTATTTATAGCTGGCAAGAATCTATAACGTTGTTCTTGAAAGAATTTGGAGATCAAAGTGATCCTTCATTTGCATCCCATGAATTGACAAGTATAAGGAAGAATCAAAATGAATCAGTTGCTGAATTTAATAAAAGATTTAATAAATTATTAAATAGAATACCCAAAGATGTCAGACTTGTTCATTCATTTCTGATTAACTTTTATTTGGGTTTTGACAGCAGAACTCATTATGAGATTTTGTCTCATAGACCTCATACTTTATAGCAAGCATTCAAGATAGTTGCTACAATTGAGAATAATAGGAAGGTGGATGGGAAGGTTGCTAAGAGAGATGATCCAAAGTTGCACAACTCTAGGGTTCCCAAGAAAGATGATCTTACTTAGATCATGGACATGCTTAAAGACCTAAAGAGCAAGCAAAATCCAAATGAAAGGTCACCATATAGAAACAATAAGAAAATAAATTACAATAGGCCAAGTTTGCATGACATGACATATAACACAAATTGGAAGGATGAAAAACCAGCAAAACCTAACAAAAACAAAGAGACTCCTGATCCATTAAAGAAAGCCACAAATTTTGTAGATGAGTATCCATGGTGTGATGTATTTAATCTGCCTCATCTTGTAGAACAATGTATGATTGCTCATGGCTTGATAGAAGAGGAAGATCAAATAGAGCATTATGAACCAACTGTGAATGCCCTTTCGTCTAATCCATATTGGTGAAGAAATGAGGATTTATCTGAAGAAGAAGAATATTTTGATGTGCATCAAAGAAGAGAGAGTTTTCAATATAGCATACAACAGGTTTTTTCTAATGATGATGAAGATATCCCTGCTTTGAGAAAATTGTTTCAGGAGAAAGCAGTGTCTTCTTTGAGAAACTTGACTAAAGAAGAGAAGAAAGCTTTCACTATTGTAGTTGTAGAGCAAGTGAATAGAAATTACCAGTTGAGGAATAGGAATGTCAACAATGAGCAGGGAAAGGCAACAAGTATTTTTGCCAAGGTCACAAAATCTGGTAGGACCAATAATAACGCAGCCAAGAGTAAGGATGTAGGTGCCAAGAAAGGGACAAAACCAGAAAAGACTAAAAAAATGGAAATGCCAAAGCTCATTAAGCCTGTAGTGAAGAAACAAGTGAGTAAGCCCAATTCAAATTGTAACTCATTCATGTCTCAAGCACTATCCCAGGTGAAGATATCTATGCCTTTGCTAGAAGTAATAAAATTTCCAGATTACAAAAATGAGGCTTTAAAAATTATATCTAATGTTGGAGAAATGAGTAGGTAAGATCCTAAATCAAAGGAAGATCCTCCCATGGTATATCTTGGCACATTTGTTACCATAAATCTCACACAGGTAGATCCTTTTTATCTAACACTGTTGATAAATGAAAAATGCTGAAAAATTGCATGATAGACACAGGAGCAGCAGTAAATATCATGCCAAAAGATGTGATGAAAGAGTTGGGAATGCATGTTGACACACCTTATGGTAAGTTCTATGTCATGGACAAAAGGTTAGTTCCTGTAGTAGGAATCACGAAGGATGTTGAGTTCAGATTCCCAGCCTACCCAAACACTGCATACAAATATATATCATAGTTGTACAAGTGCCTACAAACTATGGGATGTTGTTGTTTAGATAGTCGTCCAACTTAGTAGGTGGACATGTTCAGCTTGACTTGTCATATGCTACTATTCTAGTAGAAGGGACAACGGAGAGGATAAACATAGAACCTGATAACTCAATGATGAGTGAATAGTACCAAATCAGTATTGAGAGGGGGGGTGAATTAGTATAGACAAAAATACAGTCCTAAATCAGTTTAACAACAGACACTTCAAATGATTGGCAGACATTGACAATGGTTTGAAATAGAGTCCAACTAGTAAAGCTAAGAATGTCTGAGACAAGCATTAAACGGTTACTCACTTAACTTTTCACTCAACTTGAGACTACACTACCATTTCACCCTTATGCATAGATAGGTAATCTATCATCAGATCATAATAACAGCTAGTTCAACATGTTTTATTCACAAGCATAAAACATAGAACCATCAGATGCTTGATAGACAATAGAAAAGCATCACACATGACACCCATATTTTTCATGTGGAAACCCAACTGGGAAAAACCACGGTGGTGATGAATACCCACAAGATGTTTCAGAACTCTTTAGAAGTCCACTCTATTAGGAGCCTTGTCCAGTTAGAGACATTACAAAAGGTTTTGCTAGGAACTGATTCTGTTAGAGATCATCTAGTTAAGGGATGGCTACAATACCCGGTTAAGGGTTAAACCCTGTTAAAAGTTACCTTGTTAGAGGATTTCAAGAACTCAATAGCTAAAGGATTCCGAACTCAGTAGCTTTGAATTACCCTGTTAAAGGATTTTTAGCAAGTCAGTTGAGGCTACCCTGTTAAGGGATTTTCCAACTATTGAAGTGGTTAGAGATCAATAGGTATTACAATGATCTGGTAACAGCACTCAATACCAATGTAGATCCGCTTAAGCTCTTCACCTTTTGCACTTACACTCTGCAGGTATCACTTCTCTTCTTTTGGTCTTGCAAGAATCACATATCCCTTCTCTTGGATACACACACACAAATTTTTCCAACAACCTTAGAAAGAGACACAACATCAACCTTATAGGAAAACAGATAGGTCGGTAGCATAAACCCTAAACCCTAAACCTGTTAGGTTAAGGAATTCAAATGGTTCAATCCTGACCATTGAGAACACTCCATTAATTGCAATAGTCTTGATCCAATCTCAAGACATTCTCCATCATCCATTTTTATCAATTTCATGGTGACTGATAACCCATCACATGTTATCACCATTTTACATACTTCACACATTCCTGAGGTAGATAGGAATAATCTCCTTCATGCAAGATCCTTCACGCGCACAAGGCTGATGTGGCAACATGATCTGTTCTTCATTACATTGCTAGCTCATCACACAATGTCACTGGTTGAGCCATATAGGCTTGAAGCACATCAACCAGAAACCCTAAAGTTGAGACTACCAACCAGTAGTCATACAATGCTTCCATGTGCCGGTTCCCATAACCATATGCTGGTTCACCTTGAACAAGCACACCACTTCACTTTGGCACAAATACCGGTTCACAGTGTTATACCGGTTCTCACATATGCTGGTTCACACCTCTTCAACATATTAACATCAATGACAACATACAATGTCATTATGTCAACATACTGGTTCACATAATGCCAACAATCTCCCCCTTTGGCATTGATGGCAATATACAAAGATATCTCTCTGCTTCACATCTTCTCCCCCAATTTCTACAGATATCTTCTCCGTTGTACATCTTCTCCCCCCTTGACATCAATGCCAAAGTAGAGGCACAAGCTTCCCTATTCCATTATGCTACTCCCCCTGAGGAGTAGCATCCTTCAACACATTAATCCTGAAGAAAGATTTGACTATGCAATACATGACTGATGTGTAGCATATACCTTTAGTTCACCTCCTGAAGGGGTAGTACCCCTAATTCACCTCTTAAGTATATAGATGTAGTCTCTAGGAGAGGCTTGGTGAATATGTTTGCCAACTACTCCTTACTGGAAACATGTTCCAGTACAATCTCTTTGTTCTGAACCTTTTCCCTTAAGAAATGATACTTAGGCTAAAAGTGCTTGGTTCTAGAATATAAAACTAGACTCTTGGAGATATTAATTGCACTAGTATTGTCACAAAATATACTTACCAGTTCAGATATAGGAACTTTGAAGCCATTCAATACATGCTTCATGGAAATTATCTGAGTGCAGTTCATGAAAGCTGCAACATTCTCTACTTCCGCTATAGACTAAGAGATACAACTCTGCTTCTTACTCATCCATGAGACTAGTCTACCACCGAGGAAGAATGCACCACTGGTTGTGCTCTTCCGGTCATCTACATTACCAGCCCAATCAGAATCTGTGAACACTTTCAAGTTGAAATCCTTGCTGTATGGAGACCACAATCCATAGTCAATAGTTCCCTTCAGATACCTAAGAATCCGCTTGACTACAACCAAGTGGGATTCTCTTGGGATTCTATGTGCAATATCCGATCTGCTATGCACTACATAATGCAATTTACCAATCATTGATCGGTATTCCTTTTCATCAACCAATGCTGAGTCATCCTCTTTGGATAGTTTACAACTGGTCACCATCAGTGTACCAACCGGTTTTCTATCTTCCATGCCAAAAGTCTTCAACACTTTTTTGACATATTTGGACTGAGTGATAAATATTTCATCCTTCATCTACTGGATCTAAAGTCCAATGAAGAACTTAATCTCCCCTATGAGTGATATTTCAAACTCTTTCTTCATCGCATCTGCAAATTCATGACTCATCTTGTCATCTCCACCAAAGATAATGTCATCAACAAATACCTCACAGATCAGGATCTGATCTCCTTCAGACTTCAAGTAGATATTTCTATCTTCACTTGTTCTTTCAAATACAATCTTTACAAGATGGGAATGCAGATGTTCATACCATGCCCTAGGTTCCTGCTTTAGTCCATATAGCACTTTATGTAGCCTACATACCATGTCACTGTCTTCAGATAGGGAAAACCCATCTGGTTGCTCAATATACACCTCCTCTTCAAGTACACCATTTAGGAATGTAGATTTTACATCCATTTGATATACTTTGAAACCTTTAAAAGCTGCATATACAAGAAGCATATGGACCCCTTCCAATCTGGCTACAAGAGCAAAGGTTTCTCCATAGTCTTCTCCTTCTTCTTGAGCATATCCTTTGCATACCAATCTGGCTTTCTTTCTAATCACTGTTCCATCCTAATTCAACTTATTTCTGAAGACCCATTTGGTACCAATGACATTTTTATGCTCTGGTCTGGGTACCAAAGACCATGTACCATTTTTCTCTATCTGGTCAAGTTCCTCTTCCATTGCCTTGATCCATTCTTCATCTTTATGTGCCTCTTAAAATGATTTAGGCTCAAATTCATAGATCATACATGAGTTTTCTCTGACCTTTCTTCTTGTAAGGATTCCTGCATCCTTATCTCCTATGATCTGATTAGGATCATGATTCAGCTTGACATACCGAGGAATGGTCCTGATGGATTCCTCTTGCTTTTCTTCTTCATCCTCATCTCCATCAGTATTAGCATCTACATTTGCTAGTGTAGGAACACTATTACTGGAACTCGGTTGACTGACAACCAGTTCCTAGAAGGTTGCAACCGGTTCATTTACTGCTTGCTCACTGCCGGTTTCCTCAGTTTTCTTAGATGTTTCATCAACTCTTACGTTGATGCTTTCCATAATTCTCTGAGTTCTATTGTTGAAACACTTGAGAGCTTTGCTCTTGGTGGAATATCCAAGGAATATTCCCTCATCACATTTCGCATCAAATTTGCTCTGGTGTTCACTCCTCTTGATGTAACATTTTCTGCCAAACACTCTAAAGTAGTTAACCATAGGTGTCTTATTGGTCCAATACTCATAAGGAGTTTTATCCTTACCTTGCTTCATGAGTACCCGGTTCATTGTGTAGACTGCAGTGCTCATCGCTTCTCTCCAAAAGGTGTGAACTACCTTTCCTTGAATCAACATGGTTCTAGCTGCTTCAACCACAGTCCGGTTATTCCTGTCTGCTAGGCCATTTTGTTGTGGAGTCCAGGGAGAAAACAATTGCTTCTTGATTCCATGTTCTTCACAATACTTGTTGAGTTTGCCGGAAGTGAATTCCCCTCCTTGATCAGTTCTCAGGCACTTGATCCTTTTACCACTTTCCTTCTCCACTAAAGCTCTGAAAGCTTTTAACTTTACAAAGTCTTTAGACTTGTCTTTCAAGAATGTGACCCACATCACTCTTGAGCAGTCATTAGTGAGAATCATGAAGTACCTATCACCCTACATAATTCTAGTTTTCATAGGACCACACAAATCAGTATGCACAAGATCAAGCAAGTTGTCAGCAGTGAAAGATTTACCTTTAAAGGTTGAGGAAGACATTTTCCCCAATTGACACTCTCTACACAAGGTATTATCCAGTTTGCTTAGCACCGTCAACCCTCTAACTGCCTTGATCTTACAAGCTTTCACGATGTTATCAAAGTTTACATGGTAGACTATCGTTTGCCATAAGACATTTACTTATATTTACATTTAGATGAAATAGGTTACCTTTCGTCTGCATGGCGGTGGCCACCATTTCCCCATTCTTTCCTTTGATTCTGCAAACTTCATTCTTGAATTTCAGAGTGAGGCCACTGTCATTCAGTTGGGCAACACTTAGAAGGTTGTGTCTAAGACCATCAACCTAATACACATTGTCAGCACTACTCTTTCCATTCAGAGAGATGGACCCTCTGCCTTTGACCATGCATGGTGCATCATTGGAAAAGCAAACCACACCACCATCATACTCCTCCAATGATAGAAACTTTCTCCGGTCACCAGTCATATGGTGAGAATAGCCACTGTCAATGATCCACTCATTGGAATTATCAAACCGGGAGACAAGAGCCTTCTTATCTGACACATCTTCTTTGACAGCAACAAACACAATATCTTCATTTTCTTCATCCTCTGATTCTTCATCTATGACACCTTCATCAATTGACACAAAACAATTTCTCTGGTTTCCTCCTTTGAAGTTCTTGAACCTTTCCAGTTTGTCCTTGTTGTAACCATTAGGACAGTTTACCGCAATATGTCTTATCCGATTGCAAGAAAAGCATTTCAAAGGTAGCTTACCTTTATATTTGTCGGTTTCTTCTGGAAGTTTCCTAGAAAGGAGAGCTTCAAATGCCATCAGAATCTCCTCATCATCCATTTCTCTTCTTTGTCTTGGTTCACCACTAGTGCTAGCTTCTTTTCCTTTTCTGGATGGTACAGCAGAAGCTTTAAAAGCTGATTCAGTCTTTTGAACACTGCCATCAAAACTATTTAGCTCATAGGTTGTCAACTTTGCTATGATGGAGTCTAAGGATACCTTAGTCTTGTCTATTGATCTCAACTCTTGAATAGCAGAAACCCTTATTGCATAGACTGGCAATAGGGATCTCACTACTTTGCTTACCACAGTGGCATCTTCCATTTTACCACCTGCACTCTTGATATCTCAAATAACAGTTTTGATCCTTATTCCATACTATTGAATGGTCTCACCTTCAAGAATCTGCATATCTTCAAACTTCCCTCTAAGGCTTTCTTCCTTAGCCTGTTTTACATGTTCATCACCGCCATAGATTTTTTCAAGAGTATCCCATACCTCTTTGGGATTTCCCAAATCCTAAACATCAATAAAATCAATGTCGAATAAACTACTAATTAGGGCTTCCATGAGTTGCCCATTCTCCTGCATCTCTCTGTTTTGGTCATTAGTAAGGGTACCGATAGGAGCAACATAGGTAGTCTCAACATAGCTCCAGTGTTGAGCACCCATGCTTCTAATGAATATCTTCATTCTATCTTTCCATATACTAAAATTTTCTCTGTTAAACTTTGGACCTTCCCTCTTCATCATTTGACTGGGATCTTTGCCTCAAGAAGTTAAGCTTATAACATAGAGGACCTGGAGGATGCTCCAATACCAATTGATAACTCAATGATGAGTGAATAGTACCAAACCGGTACTGAGAGGGGGGGTGAATCAGTATAGAAAAAAATACAGTCCTAAATCGGTTTGACAGCAGACACTTCAAATGACTGGCAGTGACACCGGTTTGAAATAGAGTCCAACTAGTAAAGCTAAGAATGTCTGAGACAAGCATTAACTAGTTACTAACTTAGCTTTTCACTCAACTCGAGACTACACTCCCATTTCACCCTTATGCATAAATAGGTAATCTATCATCAGATCATAATAACAGCTAGTTCAACATGTTTTATTGACATGCATAAAACATAGAACCATCATATGCTTGACAGATAATAGCAAAGCATCACAAGATAAAAGCATCACAGATGACACACATATTTTTCACGTGGAAACCCAACTGAGAAAAACCATGGTGGGGATGAATACCCACAAGCTATTTTAGAACTCTTTAGAAATCCGCTCTATTAGGAGCCTTGTCTAGTTAGAGACATTACAAAAGGTTATGTTAGGAACCGATCCTATTAGAGATTACCTGGTTAAGGGATTGCTACAATACCTAGTTAAGGGTTAAACCCTATTAAAAGTTACCTTGTTAGAGGATTTCAAGACTCAATAGCTAAAGGATTCCGAACTTAGTAGTTTTGAATTACCCTGTTAAAGGATTTTCAGCAAGCCGGTTAAGGCTACCCTATTAAGGGATTTTCCAACTGTTGAGGAGGTTAGAGATCAATAGGTATTACAATGAACTGGTAACAACACTCAATGCCAATGCAGAACTACTTAAACTCCTCTTCACCTTCTGCACTTACACTTTGCAGGTATCACTTCTCTCCTTTTGGTCTAGCAAGAATCACGTATCCCTTCTCTTGGATACACACAAACAACTTTTGCTAACAACCTCAGAAAGAGACACAACATCAACCTTATAGGAATACAGATAGGTCAGTAGCATAAATCCTAAACCCTAAACCTGTTAGGTTAAGGAATTCAAACAATTCAATCCTAACCATTGAGAACACTCCATTAATTGCAACAGTCTTGATCCAATCTCAAGACATTCTCCATCATCCATTTTCACCAATTTCATGGCGGCTGATAACCCATCACACATAATCACCGTTTTACAGACTTCACACATTTTTGAGGTAGATAGGAACAATCTCCTTCATGCAATATCCTTCACGTGCACAAGGCTAACATGGCAACATGATCTGTTCTTCATTATAATGCTAACTCATCACACAATGTCACTAGTTGAGCCATACAGGCTTGAAGCACATCAACCAAAAACCCTGACGTTGAGACTAACAACTGGTAGTCATACAACACTTCCATGTGTCGGTTCACCTTGAACAAGCACACCACTTCACTTTGGCACAAATGTCGGTTCACAATGTTATACCGATTCTCACATATGCCGGTTCACACCTCTTCAACATATTGACATCAATGACAACATACAATGTCATTATGTCCACATACCGGTTCACATAATGCCAAAAATCTCCCCCTTTGGCATTGATGGCAATATACAAAGACATCTCTCCGCTTCACATCTTCTCCCCCAATTTTTGGAGATATCTTCTCCGCTTCACATCTTCTCCCCCTTTGACATCAATGCCAAAGTGGAGGCACAAGCTTCCCTATTCCATTATGCTGATCCCCCTAAGAAGTAGCATCCTTCAACACATCAATCCTGAAGAAATATTTGACTATGCAATACATGACTGATGTGGAGCATATACCTTTCGTTCACCTCCTAAAGGGGCAGTACCCCTAATTCACCTCTTAAGTATATAAATGTAGTCTTTGGGAGAGGCTTGGTGAATATGTCTGCTAATTGCACCTTACTAGAAACATGTTCCAGTGCAATCTCTTTGTTCTGAACCTTTTCCCTTAAGAAATGATACTTAAGCTCAAATTTCTTGGTTCTAGAATGTAAAACCGGATTCTTGGAAATATTAATTGCACTAGTATTGTCACAAAATATACTTACCGGTTCAGATACAGGAACTTTGAAGCCATTCAATACATGCTTCATGGAAATTGTTTGAGTGCAGCTCATGAAAGCTGCAACATACTCTGCTTCCGCTATAGACTGAGAGATACAACTCTGCTTCTTACTCATCCATGAGACTAGTCTACCACCGAGGAAGAATGCACCACTGGTTGTGCTCTTCTGGTCATCTACATTATCAGCCCAATCAGCATCTGTGAACACTTTCAAGTTGAAATCCTTGTTGTATGGATACCACAATCCATAGTCAACAGTTCCCTTCAGATACCTAAGAGTCTGCTTGACTGCAACCAAGTGGGATTCTCTTGGACTTTTCTGGAACCTTGCACTAATGCCAACTACATGTGCAATATTCGGTCTACTATGCACTACATAATGGAATTTACCAATCATTGATCGATATTCATTTTCATCAACCAATGCTGAGTCATCCTCTTTAGATAGTTTACAACCAGTCACCATCGGTGTACCAACCGGTTTTCTATCTTCCATGCCAAAAGTCTTCAACACTTCTTTGACATATTTGGACTGAGTGATAAAGATTCCATCCTTCATCTACTGGATCTGCAGTCCAATGAAGAACTTAATCTCCCCTATGAGTGACATTTCAAACTTTTTCTTCATCTCATCTCCACCAAAGATAATGTCATCAACAAATACCTCACAGATCAAGATCTGATCTCCTTCAGACTTCAAGTAGATATTGCTATCTTCACATGTTCTTTCAAATCCAATCTTCACAAGATGGGAATGCAGACATTCATACCATGCCCTAGGTGCCTGCTTTAGTCCATATAGGGCTTTATGTAGCCTACATACCATGTCACTGTCTTTAGATAGGGAAAACCCATCTGGTTGCTCAATATACACCTCCTCTTCAAGTACACCATTTAGGAATGCAGATTTTACATCTATTTGATATACTTTGAAACCTTTAAAAACTACATATGCAAGAAGCATACAGACCCCTTCCAATCTAGCTACAGGAGCAAAGGTTTCTCCATAGTCTTCTCCTTCTTCTTGAGCATATCCTTTGCATACCAATCTAGCTTTTTTTCTAATCACTGTGCCATCCTCATTCAGCTTATTTCTGAAGACACATTTGGTACCAATGACATTTTTATGCTCTGGTCTTGGTACCAAAGACCATGTACCATTTTCCTCTATCTAGTCAAGTTCCTCTTCCATTGCCTTGATCTAGTCTTCAACTTTATGTGCCTCTTTAAATGATTTAGGCTCAAATTCATAGATCATACATGAGTTTTCTCTGACCTTTCTTCTTGTAAAGATTCCTGCATCCTTATCTCCTATGATCTGATTAGGATCATGATTTAGCTTGACATACCGAGGAATGGTCTTGATGGATTCCTCTTGCTTTTCTTCTTCATCCTCATCTCCATCAGTATTAGCATCTACATTTGTCAGTGTAGGAACACTATTACTGGAACTCGGTTGACTGACAACCAGTTCCTAGAAGGTTGCAACCGGTTCGTTTACCACTTGCTCACTGTCGGTTTCCTTAGTTTTCTAAGAGGTTTCATCAACTCTTACATTGATTCTTTCCATAATTCTCTGAGTTCTATTGTTGAAACACTTGAGAGCTTTGCTCTTGGTGGAATATCCAAGGAATATTCCCTCATCACATTTTGCATCAAATTTGCTCTGGTGTTCACTCCTCTTGATGTAACATTTTCTACAAAACACTCTAAAGTAGCTAACCACAGGTGTCTTAACAGTCCAATACTCATAAGGAGTTTTGTCCTTACCTTTCTTCATGAGTACTCGGTTCATTGTGTAGACTGCAGTGCTCACCGCTTCTCTCCAAAAGGTGTGAGCTACCTTTCCTTGAATCAACATGGTTCTAGCTGCTTCAACCATAGTCTAGTTATTCCTCTCTACAAGGCCATTCTATTGTGGAGTCTGGGGGACAGACAATTGCCTCTTGATGCCATGTTCTTCACAGTACTTGTTGAGTTCACTGGAAGTGAATTCCCCTCCTTGATCAGTTCTCAGGCACTTGATCCTTTTACCACTTTCCTTCTCCACTAAAGATCTGAAAGCTTTTAACTTTACAAAGGCTTCAGACTTGTCTTTCAAGAATGTGACCCACATCATTCTTGAGCAGTCATCAGTGAGAATCATGAAGTACCTATCACCTTGCACACTTCTAGTTTTCATAGGACCACACAAGATCAAGCAAGTTGTCAGCAATGAAAGATTTACCTTTAAAGGTTGAGGAAGACATTTTCCCCAATTGACACTCTCTACACAAGGTATTATCCGGTTTTCTTAGCACCACCAACCCTCTAACTCCCTTGATCTTACTAGCTTTCACAATGTTATCAAAGTTTACATGGCAGAGTCTCCTATGCCATATCCAGCTATCATCAAATTTTGCCATAAGACATGTACTTATATTTGCATTAAGATGAAATAGGTTACCTTTGGTCTGCATGCTAGTGGCCACCAATTCACCATTCTTTCCTTTGATTCTGCAAACTCCATTCTTGAATTTTAGAGTGAGGCCACTGTCATTCAATTGGGCAACACTCAGAAGGTTGTGTCTAAGACCATCAAACCAATACACATTGTCAGCACTTCTCTTTCCATTCAGAGAGATGGACCCTCTGCCTTTGACCATGCATGGTGCATCATTGGAAAAGTGAACCACACCACCATCATACTACTCCAATGATAGAAACTTGCTCCGGTCACCAGTCATATGGTGAGAACAACCACTGTCAATGATCCACTCATTGGAATTATCAAACCGAGAGACAAGAGCCTTCTTATCTGACACATCTTCTTTGATAGCAACAAACACAATATCTTCATTTTCTTCATCCTTTGATTCTTCATCTATGACACCTTCATCAACTAACACAAAATAGTTTCTCTAGTTTCCTCCTTTGAATTTCTTGAACCTTTCCAGTTTGTCCTTGTTGTTGCCATTAGGACAGTTTATCGCAATATGTCCTATCCAGTTGCAAGAAAAGCATTTCAAAGGTAGCTTACCTTTGTATTTGCCAGTTCCTTCTGGAAGTTTCCTGGAAAGGAGATCTTCAAATGCCATCAGAATCTCCTCATCATCCATTTCTCTTCTTTGTCTTGGTTCACCACTAGTGCTAGCTTCTTTTCCTTTTCTGGATGGTACAACAGAAGCTTTAAAAGCTGATTCAGTCTTTTGAACACTACCATCAAAACTATTTAGCTCATAGGTTGTCAACTTTGCTATGATGGAGTCTAAGGATACCTTAGTCTTGTCTATTGATCTCAACTCTTGAATAGCAGAAACCCTTATTGCATAGACTGGCAATAGGGATCTCAGAACTTTACTTACCACAGTGGCATCTTCTATTTTACCACCTACACTCTTGATATCTCCAACAACAGTTTTGATACTTATTCCATACTATTGAATGGTCTCACCTTCAACCATCCACATATCTTCAAACTTCCCTTTAAGGCTTTCTTCCTTAGCCTGTTTTACATGTTCATCACCACCATAGATATTTTCAAGAGTATCCCATACATCTTTGGGATTTACCTTATCCTGAACATCAATAAACTCAATGTTGGATAAATTACTAATTAGGGCTTCCATGCCTTGCCCATTTTCCTGCATCTCTCTCTTTTGGTCATCGATAAGGGTACCAGTAGGAGCAACATAGGTAGTCTCAACATAGCTCCAATGTTGAGCACCCATGCTTCTGATGAATATCTTCATTCTATCTTTCCATATACTGAAATTTTCTCTATTAAACTTTGGACCTTCCCTCTTCATCATTTGACTGGGATCTTTACCTCAAGCGGTTAAGCTTATAATACAGAGGACCTGGAGGATGCTCTGATACCAATTGATAACTCAATGATGAACGAATAGTACCAAACCGGTACTGAGAGGGGGGGGTCAATTAGTACATACCAAAATACAGTCCTAAACTAGTTTGACAGCAGACACTTCAAATGACTGGCAGATAGTGACACCAGTTTGAAACAAAGTGCAACTAGTAAAGCTAAGAATGTCTGAGACAAGCATTAACCGGTTACTCACTTAGCTTTTCACTCAACTCGAGACTACACTACCATTTTACCCTTATCCATAAACAGGTAATCTATCATCAGATCATAATAACAACTAGTTCAACATGTTTTATTGATAGGCATAAAACATAGAACCATCATATGCTTGACAGACAATAGCAAAGCATCACAAGATAAAAGCTTCACACATGACACACATATTTTTCACGTGGAAACCCAACTGGGAAAAACCACGGTGGGGATGAATACCCACAAGCTATTTTAGAACTCTTTAGAAGTCCACTCTGTTAGGAGCCTTGTCTGGTTAGAGACATTACAAAAGGTTTTGCTACGAACCGATCCTGTTAGAGATCACCCGGTTAAGGGAAGGCTACAATGCCCGGTTAAGGGTTAAACCCTATTAAAAGTTACCTTGTTAGAGGATTTCAAGAACTCAATAGCTAAAGGATTCTGAACTCAGTAGCTTTGAATTACCCTGTTAAAGGATTTTCAGCAAGCCGGTTAAGGCTACCATGTTAAGGGATTTTCCAACTATTGAGGTGGTTAGAGCTCAATAGGTATTACAATGATCTGGTAATAGCACTCAATGCCAATGTAGATCTGCTTAAGCTCCTTTTCACCTTCTGCATTTACACTCTGCAGGTATCACTTCTCTCCTTTTGGTCTAGCAAGAATCATGTATCCCTTCTCCTAGATACACACACACAACTTTTGCCAACAACCTCAGAAAGAGACACAACATCGACCTTATAGGAAAACAGATAGGTTAGTAGCATAAACCCTAAACCTTAAACCTGTTAGGTTAAGGAATTCAAATGGTTCAATCCTGACCATTGAGAACACTCCATTAATTGCAACAGTCTTGATCCAATCTCAAGACATTCTCCATCATCGATTTTCACCAGTTTCATGGTGGGTAATAACCCATCACATGTTATCACCATTTTATAGACTTTGCACATTCCTGAGGTAGATAGGAACAATCTCCTTCATGCAAGATCCTTCACGTGCACAATGCTGACATGGAAACATGATATGTTCTTCATTACAATGCTAACTCATCACACAATGTCACCGGTTGTGCCATACAGGCTTGAAGCACATCAACCGGAAACCCTCAAGTTGAGACTACCAACCGGTAGTCATACAATGCTTCCATGTGCCGATTCCCATTACAATATGCCGGTTCACCTTGAACAAGCACACCACTTCACTTTAGCACAAATGCTGGTTCATAGTGTTATACCAGTTCTCACATATGCCGGTTCACACCTCTTCAACATATTGACATCAAGGATAGCATACAATGTCAATATGTCCACATATTGATTCACATAATGCCAAGAGAACCAAGATCTCCATATCTAGTAGAAGAGGTTGATCCTAATGAAGTGACTTGCTTTTGCCATTCTGATATGGAAAACTTTCAAGTAAGTATTTCTAAACCTTTATAAATCGATAAAGTTACACAAATAGTTAAACAAAATGAAAATTTAATTTGGAATTTATATTTTGATGGTGCTTGCAGTAAGGAGGAAAATGGAGCAGGAGTTGTATTTATTTCACCTAATGGAAAAAAATTAAATACTCTTTCTTGTTAACTTTTGAGTTTACTAATATTGTTGCTGAATATGAGGCCCTCTTATTAGGACTTAAACTAGAAAATAAACATGGCATTAAGTTACTAATAGTTTATGGTGATTCACAATTAGCCATTTCACAAGTTAGAGGCAAATTTGCTACAAAAACAAAAAAAATTAAGAAACTACAGGAATGAAATTTGGGATTGCATTGAACTATTCGATGCTTCCTCCATCAATTGGAATGAAAGATCCAATAATATTTGGGCAAAATTCATGGCTAATTTGGATATCAATCATAATGACATCCCTTTGGATGATATTACCCAAGTAGAAATCAAGACCAGACCATCAATGCCTGACAATGTAAAAAGTTGGCAAGTTTTTGATGATGACAAGGATTTGCGAAAATTCTTATTTTGTGAAGATCAATATGAGCACCAATGGATTGATTGGAATGGACTTGTGGAAGACAAGTATGACAAAGGAACTATACTTGGGCAAGAGGTATTGCAGCTAAAAACAAATAAAATTCCGAAAGAATTGACAGAGCTTGCAAGAATGTTTGATGATTAAGATGTAGTGAATTTCAGACCTAATTTAGCAGGATGTGAGGATGTTGAAAAAATAAACTTGGGAAGTGAAAGAAACCAAAGAGAAGTATATATTGGAGAAAATCTCACACCAAAAATCAAAATAGAATTGATTAATCTGCTAAGGAAATAGGCACGTCTTCGCCTGGTCATATGATGACCTTAAAGCATACATGGAAGATTTGTTCTAGCATGAGATACCTTTGAAGCCTGATGCAAACCCTTTTAGACAAAAACAAAAGTCGATAAACGCTAAATTAGCTCCTAAGATGAAGGAGGAGCTGATGAAAATAAGGAATGCTGGTATTATTGAGCCTATAAGGCACTCAACATGGGTATCCAATTTGGTCCCATTAAGAAAAAAGAATGGTGACATCAGACTGTGTGTGGATTTCAGAAATTTAAATGTTTCATCCTTGAAAAATAACTATGCTTTGCCTAACAAGGAGGCTCTTTTGCAGAAAGTCATAGGGAATGAATTGTTATCTATGATGGATGGATTCTTAGCCTATAATAAAGTCAAAGTTAGGTAAGTAGAAAAGTTCAAAATTGCTTTTACTACACCTTGGGGTACCTATGTCTATGCTAGGATGCCTTTTGGACTTAAAAATGTAGGAGCTACATTCCAAAGGGCTATGGAGGTGGCCTTTGAGGGTATGATTGATTATATCTTGGCAGTGTACCAGGATGATATGACTGCTTATTCTAAAAAGGCATAAAATCATTGTGATGATCTAGGAAAGATTTTTATTAGAGCATTAGAATATGACATATCTTTGAATCCTAAAAAATGTCATTTTGGGGTTACTGAAGGAAAATTGTTAGGTCATATTGTTTCGAAAGATGGTGTGAGAATTGATCCAGAAAGCATTGCTTCTATTGATAAAATTCAAATCCCAAAAACTGTTAAAGCAATTCAATCTTTTTTTGCTCAAATCAACTTTGTAAGAAGATTTGTTTCAAATTTCTCTGAAATCATAAACCTTATTGCTAAAAAGTTGAAAATGGTTGCTGAAATAAAATGGACTAATGAAGGTCTTGAAGCCTTTGTAAATATCAAAAGAGCATTCAAGGAAGCCCCTGTATTAAAATCACCTGATTTTTCTAAACCTTTTCAAGTGTTTTCATTTCCATCATTCCATACTATTGCTGTTGTCATGTTACAAAAGAATGATGAGGGTCATGAACAACCACTGGCATTTTTTAGCAAAACATTGTAAGCATCTGAATTGAATTTTGATTTAAATGAAAAACAAGCTTATGCTCTTGTGAAAGTTGTGAAATCTTGTAGACCCTATCTAGTTGGTGCCACCGTCATTGCCTATGTACCAAATGTTGTTGTTAAAGACATCTTCAGACAATTAGAAACTACTAGAAGGAGATGCAGATGGATAAATCAGATCCAAGAACTCAATATTGATCTAAAAATCACAAAGTTGGTAAGAGGTCATGGTCTAGTAAAATTGATGGCAGAATCCAATCTTGAAGTAGCACAAGTAAATCAGCTAGAGTTGGAAGATGTACAAATTAGCATTGAGAAGTGTCCTTGGTATACAAATATTGTATATTACTTGAAATACATGAAATGTTTGGATAATTTAAATGACAGTGAGAAGAAAAATTTAAAGCTTCAAACATCTAGATATGTATTACTTAATGGAGATCTATAGTGGAAAAATAGAGATGGTGTTCTTTTATTATGTCTAGATGAGTGTCAAGCGTCTGTTGTTTTAAAGATTTACATGAAGGTGTATGTGGATGCCACTTCTCAGCTAAAACTATTGCTCATAAAATTATTAATACCAGTTATTAGTGGCCTCAAGTTTTCAAGGATTGTCATACTTATATAAGAAAATGTGAGGCTTGTCAAAAGTTTTCAGGGAAGCTCAAGTATAATGGAGTCATTCCTCTCAGACCCGTGCATACAGATGAACCATTCTAGATGTGGGGTATTGACTTCAGATAGAAAACAAATCTAATGGTTGGTATAAATGGATTTTGGTGGCTACTGATTATTTTACTAAGTGGGTTGAAGCCATTCCCATGAGACAAGCTACCAGCAAAGTTGTGATAAAGTTTCTTTTGGAAAACATTCTTACTAGATTTGGGGTACCTTAGAAGATTGTGGTAGATAATGGGATGTGTTTCAGATCCAGTGAGCTCTTTGATTTCTGTGAAAATTATGGCATCATTTTGTCCTATTCATCACCTTATCATCCTCAGGGAAATGGACAAGCAGAATCAAGCAATAAAAACTTCTTGAAGATTATCAAAAGGATGTTGGGTAATAATAAAAGAGCTTGGGATTCAAAATTGATATTAGCAGTATGGGTTGATAGAGTGACAGTTAAGAAGTCCATAGGATTTTCTCCATATGAGCTTGTATATGGGAAAGAAGCATGATTACCATTGAATAATTTGCTCTTAGTTTATAAATTCATTACAGAGGAGTTTTCAGAAGAAGTAAACTTTATCGGGGACAGATTGATGGCATTGGCTGAGTTGGATGAATGTAGAAAAGAAGCTCAGGAAAGAAACATTCAGAGGCAATAGATGGTAAAGGCTTTACATGACAAGAAATCCTATGACAGGTCATTTGAAGAAGGAGAATGAGTGTTAAAGTGGAATGCCAACGATCAGGACAAAGGGAAACATGGAAAATTCGATGCGCTTTGGTTAGGACCCTTCATCATTTTAGAAAAAAGTGGAGAAAACTCTTACTACTTGAAAGATACTTATGGTCAGGTTCAGGAGTTCTCGGTTCATGCTCAGTATCCTAAGCATTTCTTCTCTTGATGAGAAGGGAGTATTTTTGTATCATAATAGTTTAAGTTTCTTTTTGCTTTCTATTTTAAATTTTCATTTTGGTCTGCTTTCCAGAGATAACTAGAATTTTGATATGTCCTTAAAGAGAACATACATCCCCAGAAAGAGCCACTTTTAGCACATATTTTTACAAAACATTTTGTGCTATATGGAGGCCTTTTTCCTATCATATGAGCATTTACTATTGGTTTGCATGCACATGAACCTTATTAGCATGAGTAAAAGCTCTCTAAGGATCAGTTGTTTCAGGAATGTCAAGGTATCCCTTGGGCACACTAAGGGCATGCACTGAGTATAGACTACAAAAGGAATCTAGTATGGAAGCATTTATCAGTGGAGAAGTCATTATGGTATAATCTAAGATTGTTTTCTAGTATGTATCAGACCCTATGGGATAGCTGGGATCACTAATATTCATGGTGGATGGCTCATTTGTTCAAAATTGCAAAATTTCAATTATCGGCATAAGTAGACCCGATGAAACAGTATTGGTAAGAAAAAGAAAGATTATTGGCATAACATTTACTAATAAATCAAAAGGCGGACCCATTGGAACACTTAAATGATATTCAACATGATGTGCACTCTTGGGAATGTTTTACCATCTGGATAGCTTGTTCCGATGAGGCAGAAGGAGGGTGTTTTCTATTGGCATGTATCAGCTTATCAAGGAAGTGTAAGACTTTTTATACTGATAGCCGATGAGGATATCAGCATGACTTGTAATGATGAAAAACTCTATCCCAATGCCCAATGACTGAAGTAGACTAAAGGCGGGTCCATTAGAGAAGAGAGTGGCACCAGGATAATGCAGGAATAGTTAGGCCGATCACTAATGACATGGAGAATCGAAAGGCGGAACCATCGGTATTACCTATACCGATAAAACCAACTTAGAGGTATAAGCAAAAAAGTGCAATTAGTAACATCGGGACTTTGGGAGGAATAGATACAAAGAGATTGGCGATGTATGGACTAGAGTGAGAGGACATGAATTGTTCCTATTTCATTACATAAGGATAAATGACCCAATGCCTATCTCTAACCCATCAAGAACTAGTCTATGTAAACTCACAGTCCCCAATATGTTTGTAAATATGGACTTGCTCAAGCTCATGGCTAGAAACTATGATGTTTCCAAAAGATGCATCTTGTTGCCCGACGAGACTGCTTTTATTCATTTTGTAGCAACAATGATTCAAGAAGTCTTTGGTTTGGATTCTAAGGCGGAGGTGCCTCTATCTTTCAATTATTTGGAGGAGGAATATAGAAAGATGGATACCACATATCAGGATTGGAATTTGGGGTTTCATAAGGTTGAAAAGGGAAGGCTAACAAAGGAGGACAGGTTGCCCTACGATATTAAAATTTTCAAGAAATATTTCCAATATACCTACATGTCTTGTGGAAAGGTGGGAGGAGTCGAGGCTCTAGATGTAGCAAGAGAGGGACCATGGGTTTTGGCAGCTGATATCTAGAGGCATGAGCCAAGAGCATTTGATTTCACTACATATCTGGCAGATAGATTGCATCAGGGTTTTTTGAACCTAAAGAATAGTCTTGACAAGCATTTCAAGCATTGTTCTTTGTTAATGTGTATCATATTGTTTTATGGTCAATTCAAAGGATTGTGGCCAGAGTGTTTGAGAGTAAACTAGTTTGGAAAGGACGAACATGAGAAACCTTTGGAGGTATGGGTTTCTTTATGGGATTCTAGGTATGTGAGTTCCCACTATGTGAGGTTTGAAGAATTTTTCGTCAAACCCTTGTTTAGGATGTACAATGAAACTATTGGAGGATCCTTTTTGGAAACCATTAAGAATTTTCTTCTGCCATTGGAGCACCATAACATGAAAGTGAATCATAATTGGGGTGATTGGTTTTCCTTTGCCAATTTCACTTTTGTTAGGGTGTTCGGTTTTGAGGGTTCACAATATGTATTGCCTAAACCGACACCTGATCGTATTACATTTTTAGAAATTGTTAAGCAACTTAGTGTTTCAAATGCTTATCATTTTGGGGAAGCATGTAAGCAGGCTTTTTCACTAAGGACTTTGGAGTTTGGAGATTTTAGGATTGTATCAACCAAGGCTTATGAAGTCATTGAAAAAAAGTTAGCAGATGAATACAATTTGTTGTTACACACACCTAGTTAGAATTATTATCCTGAGGGATATATAAACATGTGCAGGAAAAGGCAGGCCCTAAGAGGTTATATCCATTTTATTGATAATATGGAAGATCAGTGCAGAAATCAGGAAGTGGAAGAATTGGTTGATGTGATGGAAGATTTGGAGAAAAGGTTACAGGAGAAAAAACAAAGGTTGGAGGACCTCCAAGGTGAAGAAGAGGAACGTGCAGAAAGTGACTCAGGGGAGAATGAATTTGTATCAAAATTATAGGTACCCAATAGAGAAGAAGAGCCTAATGCACATGACAAATTAATTACAATCTTGAATGCATAAATAGATGATAGAATGATTGACCACACCACTTTTGTATTGGATGATCAATTCATAAAATCTCAAGAGTTCAAACATTCCTGTATCATTTCAAAGGTAAGAAATTAAGGGAAGCAGTGCTAAATATTACCCCTAAGAATGAAGTAGAAATGAAGAGGAGGTTGAAGGAAGACATCAATGCAGAAGTTGAGAATATGACCCCACAGAAGGGGAGGCAATTACTAGTGGAGGCTAGTATAATTCTGTTTCCAGGCTGGGACTTGAGTGCCTCATTTAATTTTGATTCTTTGCTGCACGCGGATAATAGGGACATGAAATTGGATATCCAAGGAGTAAAACATATTTTTATTGGATCAAGGTATGATCCAAATGAGGAAGAAATGTTGCTATGGGCCTTATACCCTCCAAATAAGAGACCTAAGATAATAGATTTAGATAAGGCTTTTGGTCATATGATGAGGTTGAAAGTTGGAGAGGTGGATCCTATAGTCACTACACATATAGGGATTGACATTTCTAGGTTTAACAAGGCTCAGTTGAAATGGGAACTTTTTGGAAAGCATAAATACAAAGCATTGTATGAAGAAGTTTTAAAAAGGAGAGGAGATCCAATACCACAAGTCAATGATTCTAGTACCCAATGGAAAAAGGAAGTTTGAGAATCTAGCCTTGGAACAAAATAAGATGAAGAAGCAAATGAAAACTATTAGGACATATGATGCCTACGTGTTCATGACAAGGATATATGAAAATTTAGAAAAGGTTTTGGATGATTTCTGGGGTGTGTATCAAAAAAACATGGATAATTTGGTTTCTAACCAAAGGATTCATGATGGACTCAATTTTTTATTACAGGATAAGGCATTAAAAGAAAATACTGTCAGAAGGATAACATAATTAATTTAAATTCATGAGAAGTATACTAAAGAGTTGAAGGAAGAGTTGAAGGAAGAGTTCCAGGATTGCGAGGAGGTTTTCCAGAATGAGATTCCTAGTTTGGTTGATGATGTAGGGATTATCAAGGATAAAAATGCATGGATCTCAAAATATAAGGCTTTACTTAGTGCAGCTCTTAGTGTCGCCCAAGAAGATACCCTAGATATGAATGAAGCATTTGACTGGTTAGAGAACCTAATTAAGATGGAGATAGCACTCAGGGATACCATATTTAATGCAGTCACATATAGAGATGAAGGCTACCTGAAACACATCAGGAAATGCAGGAAGAGGCTGCATGCAAAGAATTGAAGTTTTTTCTCATGCTTTTATAATTGTCCTATGTTATCTTAGCAGTTAAGAAGTTAAGTGTTAGGTTCTAGTTAGATTTTAGTTTAGCAAAATGAAAGGGTGTGTCCTTTCATCTATGCCTATTGATTCACATACTTATAGTGATTCATTTTGTATGTAAAATTATCATGGATATAGGATAGAAGATTTTAGAAAATTTACAAAAATAACAATCATTGTTGCTTGTAAGGGCTATAAGTTATATGTATCAAGGAATTCTATAGGAGGAAGAAGTATTTTTGGTGCAAACAGACTGTAATGGAGTATCTTTAAGTACTGATAGTTCTGATACTTAATGTTAAGTACAGATGCCAAACTAATAAGATGAGAGGGGGGGTGAATCATACAGACTTAATGTTCCATAAAAAGATCAGATTCAACCTCGATAACCTATACATCAATAATATAACAAAAAATGCTAATCATGCAAACTCAAAAGCATACAAACATCATAACACTCATAACACCAGATTTAACGTGGAAACCCAAATAGGGAAATACCACTATGGGATTTTGGACCCACTAAGAAATATACTCTTCTAGAGTATGCTTGGTTAAAAGAAAATCCTGTTAAAAATTACAAACACATTGCTAGATGTGACCCGGTTAAGGGATTCCCTCATATCTGTTAGGATCTTCACCTTGTTAGAAGTGACCTTGTTAAAGGATTTCAAACACTCAATCAGAATGTCACCTTGCTAGAGGGTTTTACAAATAAGACTGTTAAGTCCACTCGATTAAGAGATTTTCTGTCACTTACCAAAATAACAGTAATAAAAATCTATCTGCAACTTCACATCTAAAATGCTAAAGCAGATTCTTATTTGCTCAATACAACATAGACATAGAACTAATCTTGTCCATCTACTGGGCTCTATACTCTGTTATTCAAAATAGGTCTTCAACCATCTGTGCTCAGTAATCACTATGTAGCATCCCTGTGTATACACTTTCCTACATGCATTGTTTATCATCAGTTCCTTATTTATAAATAATAGCTAATCACTTAATCTCCTTGATCACATTTCCCATGATCAATCATAGCCATCAAATCTTCAAACTTGACCAGGTTCAATGTATCCTTCGATCTAAAAATGTTTTACCCCGCCTAGGAACTTGTGCTAGGGTATTGCAGTTCAATCTGAGTTGTAGATCTTCCTGCCGATTTTCCTTTGCCATAGATTCTTTAACAAAATTCATTCACGGCATACCAATCTTTTAATCATAGCTAGCTCATCAGCTTCCTTCATTAAATAATGCATGTAATCATTTAATGCATTCTATTATTACTCGATTGCAACTCAGTAAATACTAAACTTCACTCGGTAGACATTCTGCCTTCATTAACCGATAGTGATAACCTTAGGGTTTACCGACTAGGTTCTTTGCTCAGTAGCATAGTATAGTATTAACCTTACAATCAATAACATATGTATGATATCAAAACAATCTAAACATCATGATCTCATCATTGTCTAACTCAGTAATAGTTTCCCATTGAATAACTTATTCCTCCCCTTATTCATCATATTCTTTTTGTGTCTTTTACCGACTTCTTTATACTCATCAAATCATACTTCTTAAGATATGGCAACATCATACTGAATTAGAAAATCAATTTCTTGACATCAATGACAAAATAATAATATTAAGACAGTAAACATCCTTAATCAGTTATATCCATAATCATCAACAACCTTCTCAATATCCTTACTGAAATGCCAACAATCTCTCCTTGTCTGCTATAGTGCCAAATGCCAACAATCTCTCCTTGTCTGTTATAGTGCCAAATGCCAACAATCTCCCCCTTTGGCATTGATGGAAAAACCAATTGATTTGACCTAATTGATTCGGATTGCTATGAGATTCTGAAATGTTGAAATGCTCTCCTCCTATCATGAGAACTCTCCCCCATACATTAGTCTTCTCCTCTTCTTCTATCTTCTCCCCCTTTGACAATAATGCCAAAAAGTAAAGAACTAAAACATAATTTCTTCCGCTCAGAAGTGAATTCCTGTTGTTATGTGTCAATTTAGTCTCGGTTAGAGCATTTTGTCTTCAATTCCTGTTCCTTGTATTGTTTCCTGCATTGTTTCCTACACACCTTTAGAAAACTTCCTAAAGTGTGTAAATCAGCATCAACTCCTAAAAGATATTTTGTAGAGTCATCAAATTGATGCTTTCACCGAACTGGGTTAGTGAGTAGAAGATAGGGGTAGGACCCCTAACTTACTTCTGAGATACTCAAAAGTGTCCCTTGGTAGTGGCTTGGTGAAGATATATGCTATTTGTTCCTTTGTGCTAACGTACTCCAACACCACTTTCTTCTCTTGAGCTTCTTCTCTAAGATAATGATATTTGATAGAGATGTGCTTTGTCTTAGAGTGCATAACATGATTCTTTGAAATGTTAATGGCACAAGTATTGTCACAGAATATAGTTACTGGCTCAGTAACTTTCTCATTTATACCTTCCAACAGTTGTTTGATCCATGCTATGTTGGTACAATTCAATGTTGCAGCAACGTATTCAGCTTCTACTGTTGACTGTGAAACACATCCTTGTTTCTTGCTAAGCCAACTCACTAGTCTTTCTCCTAAAAAGAAAGCTCCTCCACTTGTGCTTTTCCTGTCATCAATGTTGCCTACCCAATCAGCATCAGTATAAAATTTTAAATCAAAGTCATTTCCTTTCTGATATATTAAGCCATAATCCTTAGTGCCTTTCACGTATCTAAAAATTCTCTTGATTGCTATCATGTGTGTTTCCTTAGGATCTGCAGAGAATCTTGCAACTATACCTACTACATGTGCTATATCTGGCCTACTATGAACAACATATTGCAACTTTCCAATCATGGATCAGTAAAGTGTCTCATCAACAGATGCATATTCATCATTCTTTGATAATTTGTAGTTGGTAGTCATAGGAGTACTTACTGGTTTTGAATCAGGTCCATTCCAAATTTCTTCAAGATTTCCTTTATGTACTTGGATTGAGTAATGAAAATCTCATTTTTCATTTGCAGTATCTGTAAACCTATAAAATACTTTATCTCACCGATTAATGACATCTCAAATTCTTTGCTCATTTCATTTCCAAAGTTCTTGCATAGAGAGTCATTTCCATAAAAGATAATATGATCAACAAATATGGCTGAGATTAGTATTCCATTTTCATCATTCTTCATGTACATATTGTTGTTTTCACTTGTCCTTATAAAACCAATCTTGATTAAATAAGAGTGCAATCTTTCATACCATGCTCTAGGTGCTTGTTTCAGACCATATAAAGCTTTGTTCAATTTACATACCTGATCTTTATTCTTGTCTTCAACAAATCCTTCAGGTTGTTCAATAAAAACTTCTTCTTTTAATATACCATTCAAAAATGCAGATTTGACATCCATTTGATATACCTTGAAAATTTTGAAAGCAGCATATACCAACAATGTTCTTACTCCTTCAAGTCTAGCCACAGGTGCAAAAGTTTCACCATAATCAATTCCTTCTCCTTGAGCATAACCTTTGCAAACTAGTCTTGCTTTATTTTGAATGACCTCACCTTTTTCATTCATCTTGTTTCTGAAAATCCACTTTGTACTGATTACATTTTTGTCCTTCGGTCTTGGGATCAGTGTCCATGTGTCATTCTTCTTGATTTGATTAATCTCTTCTGTCATAGCATTTATCCAATCTTCATTGTTAAATGCCTCTTTCACTATTTTTGGTTCAAATTCAGATATCAGACATGTGTTCTGTCTCAGTTTGTTCCTTGTCATCACTGGATCATCCTTATCTCCTATAATTGACTTGATGCATGATGTCTTCTGACATACTTGGCTAATACATGCTTGGTAGGCTCTGTATGATCTTCTTCATCACTTGGTAGCTAAATTTTTTCTTCATTTCCTTCAGTAGTTTTCTCGGTAAGACTTGTAGGTTGAACATAGACAAATTCATCATAATCTTCTGGTTCCTTGGAATTTCCTTCATCATTTCTTTCTGCAAATTCATCAATTTTCACATTTGCACTTTCTACTATTTTGTTAGATGATTTGATTAGACATTTAGATGATTTACTTCTCAAAGAATAACCAAGAAATGTTCCTTCTTCACTTTTCTGATCAAACTTGCCATTTCTATCATCTTTGCGTACATAGCATCTACTTCCAAATATTTTAAAATAACTTACATTAGGTTTCTTGTCATACCAGATTTCATATGGTGTCTTCAAAATTCCTTTCTTCAGTTGTACTCGGTTCAAGGTGTAAACTGCTATGCTTATTGCTTCTCTCCAAAATGTTTGTGGCACTTTCTTTTCAATCATCAAGGTTCTGGCACAATCCACAATAGATCTGTTTCTTCTTTCAACAATTCCATTTTGTTGTGGAGTTCTTGGTGTAGAGACTTGTCTTTTTATACCATGATCATTGTAGAATAAGTTGAACTCATTAGATGTGAACTCTCCTCCTCTATCTGATCTAAGACATTTCAGTTGTCTTCCTATTTCATTTTCAACTCTTGCCTTGTACCATTTAAACATTTGAAAAGCTTCTGATTTTTCTTTTAAAGACATTACTAACATCATCCTTGAATAATCATCCACAAATAATATGAAATATTTATCACCATAATAACTTTGAACTTTCATAGAACCACAAAGATCAGTGTGTAGAAGATCTAAAATTCCCTTGGAAGTATAAGACTTACTTGTAAAGCTTGATCTTGTCATTTTACCCATCTGGCATCCTCGGTACATAGCATTCTCAGGTTTTTCCAAACTCAGTAGACCTCTTACTCGGTGCTTCTTGCTTATTTTGATCAGATTATCATAATTTACATGACAAAACCTTTTATGCCATAACCAGGTATCATCTATCTTTCCATACAAACATTTATTCTGAGTTGAGTCAAGGTGAAATGTGTTACCTTTTGTTTGTGTCTCGGTAGCAGCTAACTTTCCATGCTTGTCATGAACTTTGACAATTCCTTTCTGAAATTCTATTCGGTATCCAGTATTGTTTAGCTATGCTATAGTCAACAAATTATATTTCAAACCTTCAACCCAATAAACATCATTGCACTTTGCATTGTCAAGAAGTGTTATGGATCCTTTACCTTTTACCGGACATGGTGCATCATTACCAAATCTTACATAGCCTCCATCATAGTCTTCTATCATAACAAACTTGTGTTTATCACCTAGCATGTGATGTGAACATCCACTATCTATGATCCAAGAATCATTAGTATTTATGTGAGATATTAGGGCTTTTTCTTCATACCTTTCTTCATCTAATCCATCTTTTATAGCCACATAAACTACTTCCTTTGTATTAGTTTCATCTGATTTATCATCATTGGATTCCTCATCGGCTATTAAGCATGACTTTCTATCTCTTCTTCTGAAGTCTCGGTGTCCTCTGTAATGATTATCTTTCTGTCTATCATCTCAGTAATCTCTCTTTTCAGTAGAATCTTTGTCAGGACAGTTAGAAGCCATATGTCCTATCTTATCACAATTGAAACATTTCAAAGGTAGTTTTCCTTTATACTTACCTTTGCCTCTCGGTAACCTTCTGGCTAATAGTGCTTCAAACTCTTCTTGCTTTCTGATTTTCTCATATAGTTTGTGTACTTCCTCCATGTTCTTACAAAATCTTTCACTTGCTCCACTATGATCTCCTTCAGAGTACTTACACTTTCTTTCATTGTAATCATTAGATTCATCAAGATGAAAAGAACTAAATGCAGATTCAACTTTATTTACTGATGATCCACTGTTATCAAAGTTACTCAACTCAAATGCATGTAGCTTACCAATAGTAGCATCTAAAGAAACTAGCATATTGGGTACAGACCTTAATTCATTGATTGTAGAGACTCGGATTGCATAAGCTAGTAGAAGGGTTCTTAACAACTTACTAGTTATATCCTTTTCTTCAATAGTTCCACCTGCTCCTTTGATTTGATTGACAATCTCCTTTAGTTTTGTACTGTACTGGGTTATGTTCTCACCTTCATTCATCCTCATAGATTCAAGTTGTCCTCTTAGACTGTTCACTTTTTCTCTTTGAACATGTTCATCACCTCCATACATAGATATGAGCTTGTCCAACATTGCCTTTGCATCATTGCAGCCTTCTAGATCATTAAACTCTGAATCGGTCAATGCAGATGTTATTTCAATCATTGCTTGAATATGTTCTTGCTTTGCCTTTATCTCTTCCATTGTCAATGGATAGGTGCTCGGTGTGATGAAATCATTCTCTAGATAACATACAACATATTCTCCAACTCCTAATAGGTGCAACTTCATCCTTTTCTACCATATAGAGAAACTTGACTTGTTCAACTTCGATGCATCCCTCTTCTACATCTTTGGATCTTTGCCTCAAGTGCCTTTAAACTTTTTCTTCTGGAGTCCAAAGCTCTAATACCATTTGATAGTTTTGATACTTAATGTTAAGTACAGATGCCAAACTAATAAGATGAGAGGTGGGGGTTGAATCATACAGACTTAATCTTCCATAAAAACATCAGATTCAACCTCGATAACCTATACATCAGTAATATAACCAAAATTGCTAAACATGCAAACTCAAAAGCATATAAACATCATAACACTCATAACACTAGATTTAACGTGGAAACCCAAATAGGGAAAAACCACTGTGGGATTTCAGACCCACTAAGAAATATACGCTTCTAGAGTATGCTTGGTTGAAAGCAAATCCTGTTAAAGATTACAAACACATTGCTAGATGTGACCCAGTTAATGGATTTCCCTCAGATCTGTTAGGATCTTCACCTTGTTAGAAGTGACCTTGTTAAAGGATTTCAAACACTCAATCAGAATGTCACCTTGCTAGAGGGTTTTACAAATAAGATTGTTAAGTCCACTCGGTTAAGAGATTTTCTGTCACTTTACAAAATAACAGTAATAAAAATCTATCTGCAACTTCACATCTAAAATGCTAAAGCAGATTCTTATTTGCTCAATACAATATAGACATAGAACTAATCTTGTCCATCTGCTGGGCTCTATACTCTGTTATTCAAAATAGGTCTTCAAGCTTTTGTGCTCAATAATCACTATGTAGCATCCCTGTGGATACACTTGCCTACATGCATTGTTTGTCAATAGTTCCTTATTTATAAATAATAGCTAACCGCTTAATCTCCTTGATCACATTTCCCATGATCAATCATAGCCATCAGATCTTCAAACTTGACCAGGTTCAATGTATCCTTCGATCTAAAAATGTTTTACCCCACCTAGGAACTTGCATACATTTCTTGGAACTTGTGCTAGGGTATTGCGGTTCAATCTGAGTTGTAGATCTTCCTACCAATTTTCCTTTGCCATAGATTCTTTAACAAACTTCATTCACGGCATACCAATCATTTAATCATAGCTAGCTCATCAGCTTCCTTCATTAAATAATGCATGTAATCATTTAATGCATTTTGTTATTACTCGATTGCAACTCAGTAAATACTAAACTTCACTTGGTAGACATTCTGCCTTCATTAACCGATAGCGATAACCTTAGGGTTTACCGACTAGGTTCCTTAGGGTTTACCGACTAGGTTCTTTGCTCAGTAACATAGTATAGTATTAACCTTACAATCAATAACATATGTATGATATCAAAACAATCTAAACATCATGATCTCATCATTGTCTAACTCGGTAATAGTTGCCCATTAAATAACTTATTCCTCCCCTTATTCATCATATTCTTTTTGTGTCTTTTACCGACTTCTTTATACTCATCAAATCATACTTCTCAAGATATGGCAACATCATACTGAATTAGAAAATCAATTTCTTGACATCAATGACAAAATAATAATATTAAGACAGTAAACATCCTTAATCAGTTATATCCATTATCATCAACAACCTTCTCAATATCCTTATTGAAATGCCAACAATCTCTCCTTGTCTGTTATAATGCCAAATGCCAACAAAGTACATCTTCTGTATGCAATCATTTCCTAAGGATTAATATACAAGGTTCATTGTTTCTCTTCTAGATATTGTGCATACTTTTGTGTTGATAAGTTATCTTTGTACTCTTGATAAATCTGACATTTGATTTTCTATGATGTGCCATCAAAAGTTGTTACATTAAATGTGAGATTGGGTTTTCATTGTTTATGTAACATATACTGAAACCTTCATAGTTGATAATTATTGTTGTCTTTGGATTTGATAGGATTTCTTGTCCACAAAGTATCATAAATATCCCTAGATAGAGGCATTGGTCTGTTATTTATTTTTTAAGGTCTTGGTTTGTTATGCATTTAAGGCCCTTAATAGAGAAACATTCTTCCTAAGCCCTATATGAATGATCTTTGCATATTTCTTTTAAACCTTGAAAGCATTTTATTCTCAAAATACAATCATAATCATTTTCATTTCTTTTCAAAAGGTATTCACTTAAAGCACATAATAAAGCATAATTGCAAAATAATAATTTGCCAATTTTGCATTTGCTAACCATAAAGTTTAAATCCACTCTAAATAACCTATTAGTGCTTGAGAGAAAGGTATACCCACTTAGGTTCAGTGGAGCCTTAAGTGTAGAGAGATTTGTTCTTCAACCATCCGTGTTCATTAGCCAAAGCTAATTGGAGTAGTTGAGGATTTGGCAAACCCTTAAGTTTTCCAATCTATGGTTTTGGGAACCAACAAATTGGCGACTCTGCTGGGGAGTTGTTATTCAAATTTTTTAGAATCTCTGGTGGTTTTTTATAAACTCTACTAGAGGGAGGATCCTAGAAGATCAGTTAAGTTGGTAATATTTTCCTCTTAGGAGGTGGCGACTCTAAATTTTAATATATGAATAATAGTTGGTATTTTGAGAAGATAATAGAAACCCCTAGACATCTATTAATAAAATTAATGCAGGGGAGGAGGTCTCTGCACAAAGGACAAGAAGATCTTGTTTAATTGAGTCCCAAGAAAATGAACAAAGATAAGAAATCAAACATGGCCTTTGAAGGATACAAGAGATTTCCTAGTAGGGAGGAAGATTCTTCATCTGCTGGCAAATCTAAGAATAGAGAGGAAAAACCTTTCTCTAAAATAAGTGCAAAAGAAATAGACATAGCCATGATGAGATCATGACTACTGAGGAATAGGAAGCAAAATAGTGGGATGAATTTATTCTTACAATGGCTGATTTGAATGCAGATGATGCCAAGATGGTGAGGGCACTTAAAAGGCAACCAGATTGGGTGTTGTAGAAACTTGGAATAGAGAGAAATAATATTTCAAGCCCCAAGACAAACAATGGCGGTTTCAATAGAGGAAGTATGGACAATCAAAACAACCATCATGTTGGCAGATGACCTCTAATCATTTAAAGATACAAACAGTTGGATTTCACTGGCATTGTTGGTTATCCAAATTACATCACTAATGATTTAATATTACAAATCCCCAAATTCTCATGAAATAGAATTGATTCAGCAAAACAACATGTAGTTAATGTAAAAGATATCATTGAAGAGTTTGAGGTTCCTCATGAGGATTTATTCATGAAATTGTTTGTTCAATCTTTGACAGAGGATGTAGGAGAATGGTATAGAAGCCTTCCTTATAGATGTATTTGCAGCTGGCAGGAATTTGTAACATTGTTCTTGGAAGAATTTGGAGATTACAATGATCCTTCATTTGCATCCCATGAATTGAGAAGTATAAGGAAGAATCAAAATGAATCAGTTGCTGAATTTAATAAAATATTTAATAAAGTATTAAATAGAATACCCAGAGATGTCAGACCTGTTGATTCATTTCTGATTAACTTTTATTTGAGTGCTTTTGACAACAAAACTCATTATGAGATTTTGTCTCATAGACCTCATACTTTACAGCAAGAATTCAAGACATGTGCTACTATTGAGAATAATAGGAAGGTGGCTGGGAAGGTTGCTAACAGATATGATCCAAAGTTGTACAACTCCAGGGTTCCCAAGAAAGATGATCTTACTCAGATCATGGACATGGTTATAGACCTAAAGGGTAAGTAAAATCCTAATGAAAGGTCACCATACAGAAACAATAAGCAAATAAATTACAATAGGCCAAGGTTGCATGACATGCCATATAACACAAATTGGAAGGATGGAAAGCCAGTAAAACCTAACACAAACAAAGAGACTCCTAATCCATTAAAGAAAGCCACAAATTTTGTAGATGAGTATCCATGGTGTGATATATGTAATCTACCTTACGTTGTAGAACAGTGTATGATTGCTCAGGGCTTGATAGAAGAGGAAGATAAACATGAGGATTATGAACCAACTATGAATGCCCTTTCATCTGATCCATATTGAGGAAGAAATCAGGATTTATCTGAAGAAGAAGAATATTCTGATGTGCATCAAAGAAGAGAGAATTTGCAATATAACATACAATAGGTTTTTTTTGATGATGATGAAGATATCCTTGCTTTGAGAAAATTGTTATAGGAGGAAGGAGTGCCTTCTTTGAGAAACTTGACTAAAGAAGAGAAGAAATATTTCACTATTGCAGTTGTAGAACAAGTGAAAAGCAATTACCAGATGAGGAATAGGAATGCCAACAATGAGAAGGGAAAGCCATCAAGTATTTCTGCCAAGGTTACAAAATCTATTGGGACCAATAATATTGCAGCCAAGGGAAAGGATGAAGGTGCCAAGAAATGGAGAGAACCAAAAAAGACTAAAAAAATGGAAATGCCAAAGCTCGTTAAGCCTGTAGTGAAGAAGCGAGTAAGCTCAATTCAAATTGTAACTCATTCATGTTTCAAGCACTATCCCGGGTGAAGATATCTATGCCTTTGCTAGAAGTAATGAAATTTCTAGATTACAAAAATGAGACTTTAAAAATTATATCTAATGTTGGAGAAGTGAGTAGGGAAGATCCTAAATCAAAGGAAGATCCTCCTGTGGTATATCTTGCCACATTTGTTACCAAAAATATCACATAAGTAGATGCTTTTTATCTAACATTGTTGATAAATGAAAAAGATGCTAAAAAATTGCATGATAGACTCAGAAGCGGTAGTAAAAATCATGCCAGAAGATTTCATGAAAGAGTTGGGAATGCATTTTAACACACCTTATGATAGGTGCTATGCCATGGACAATAGGTCAGTTATTGTAGTAGGAATCATGAAGGACGTTGAGTTCAGATTCCTAGCCTCCCCAGACACTGCATACAAAACATATATCACAGTTGTACATGTGCCTGCAAACTATGGGATGTTGTTGTCCAGACAGTGGTCCAACTTGGTAGGTGGACATATTAATCTTGACTTGTCATATTCTACTATTCCAATATAGGGACAATGGTGAGGATAAACAGAGAACCAGGATCTCCATATCTCATAGAAGAGGTTGATCCTGATGAAGTGACTTGCTTTTTCCATTCTGATATGGACAACTTTTAGGTAAGTATTTCTAAACCTTTAGAAATTGATAAAGTTACACAAACAAAAAAAATGAAAATTTAATTTGGAAATGATATTTTGATGGTTCCTGTAGTAAGGAGGGAAATGGAGCAGGAGTTGTATTTATTTCACCTAATAGAAAAAAATTTAAATACTCTTTCTTCTTAACTTTTGAGTGTACTAATAATGTTGTTGAATATGAGGCCCTCTTATTAGGACTTAAACTAGCAAATAAACATGGCATTAAGTTACTAATAGTTTATGGTGATTCAGAATTAGCTGTTTCACAAGTTAGAGGCAAATTTGCTGCAAAAAATGAAAAATTAAGAAACTACAAGAAATAAGTTTGGGATTCAATTGAACTATTTGACGCTTTCTCCATCAATTGGATTGAAAGATCCAATAATATTTGGGCATACTTCATGGCTAATTTGGCTATCAAGCATAATGACATCCCCTTGGATGATATTACCCAAGTAGAAATCAAGACCAGATCATCAGTGCCTGACAATGTAAAAAGTTGGCAAGTTTTTTATGATGAGAGGGATTTGCTAAAATTCTTATTTGGTGAAGATCAGTATGAGCACCAATGGATTGATTGGAATGGACTTGTGGAAGACAAGGATGGCAAAGGAACTGTACTTGGGCAAGAGGTATTGCAGCTAAAACATATAAAATTCCAAAAGAATTGACAGAGCTTGAAAGAATGTTTGATGATAAAGATGTAGTATTTCAGACCTAGTTTAGGAGGATGTGAGGATGTTGAAAAAATAAAATTGGGAAGTGAAAGCAACCCAAGAGAAGTATATATTGAAAAAAATCTCACACCAAAAATCAAAACAAAATTCATTAATCTGCTAAGGAAATAGGCACATCTTCACTTGGTCATATGATGACCTTAAAGCATACAGGGAAGATTTTTTCCAGCATGAGATACCTTTGAAGCCTGATGCAAAACATTTCAGACAAAAACAAAGGCTGATAAACCCTACTTTGTCTCCTAAGATGAAGGAGGAGCTGATGAAAATGAGGAATGTTGGTATATTGAGGCTATAAGGCACTCAACATGGGTATCTAATTTGGTCCCAGTCAGAAAAAAGAATGGTGACATCAGACTATCTGTGGATTTCAGAAATTTAAACGTTTCATCCTTGAAAGATAACTATTCTTTACCTAACATGGAGGCTCTTTTGCAGAAAGTCACGGGGAATGAATTGTTATCTATGATGGATGGCTTCTTAGGCTATAATCAAGTCAAAGTTAGGGAAGCAGAAAAGTTCAAAATTGCGTTTACTACACCTTGGGGTACCTATGTCTATTCTAGGGTGCCTTTTGGACTGACAAATGTAGGAGCTACCATCCAGAGTGCTATGGATGTGGCCTTTGATGGTATGATTGATTATATCCTTGCAGTCTACCAGGATGATATGACTGCTAATTCTAAAAAGGTAGAAAAATCATTGTGATGATCTAGGAAAGATTTTTATTAGAGTATTAGAATATGGCATATCTTTGAATCCTAAAAAAATGTCATTTTGGGGTTACTGAAGGAAAATTGTTAGATCATATTGTTTCAAAAGGTGGTGTGAGAATTGATCTAGAAAGGATTGTTTCTATTGATAAAATTCAAATTCCAAAAACTGTTAAAGCAATTCAATCTTTTTTCGGTCAAATCAACTTTGTAAGAAGATTTGTTTCAAATTTCTCTGAAATCATAAAGCCTATTGCTAAAATGTTGAAAAAGGGTGCTGAAATAAAATGGACTAATGAAGCTCTTGAAGCCTTTGCAAATATTAAAAGGGACATCAAGGAAGCCCCTGTATTAAAATCACCTGATTTCTCTAAACCTTTTCAAGTGTTTTCATTTGCCTCATTCCATACTATTGCTGTTGTCATGTTACAAAAGAATGATGAGGGTCATGAACAACCAGTGGCATTTTTTAGCAAAACATTGCAAGCATCTAAATTGAATTATGATTTAAATGAAAAACAAGCTTATGCTCTTGTGAAAGTTGTGAAATCTTGTAGACCCTATCTAGTTGGTTCCACCGTCATTGCCTATGTACCAAATGTTGATGTTAAAGACATCTTTAGACAATCAGAAACTACTAGAAGGAGATGCAGATGGATAAACCAGATCCAAGAATTCAATATTGATCTACAAATCACAAAGTTGGTAAGAGGTTAGGGTCTGCCAAAATTGATGGCAGAATCCAATCTTGAAGTAGCACAAGTAAATCAGGTAGAGTTGCAAGATGTAGAAATTAGCATTGAGAGGTGTCCTTGGTATACAAATATTGTATATTACTTGAAATACATGAAATGTCTAGATAATTTAAATGACAGTGAGAAGAGAACTTTAAAGCTTCAAACATCTAGATATGTATTACTTAATGGAGATCTATAGTGGAAAAATAGAGATGGTGTTCTTTTATTATGTCTAGAGCTTGGGACTCAAAATTGATATTAGCAATATGGGCTGATAGAGTGACTGTTAAGAAGTCCACAAGATTTTCTCCATATGAGCTTGTATATGGAAAAGAAGCACGATTCCCCTTGAATAATTTGCTCCAAGTTTATAAATTTGTAACAGAGGAGTTTTCATTAGAAGTAAACTTTATGGGGGATAGATTGATGGCGTTGGCTAAGTTGGATGAATGTAGAAAAGAGTCCCAAGAAAGAAATATTCAGAGGCAACAGATGGTTAAGGCTTTACATGACAAGGAAGCCTATGACAGGTCATTTGAAGAAGGAGAATGGGTGTTAAAGTGGAATGCCAAGGATCAGGACAAAGGGAAATATGGAAAATTCGATGAGCTTTGGTTAGGACCCTTCATCATTTCAGAAAAAAGTGGAGAAAACTCTTACTACTTGCAAGATACTTATGGTCAGGTGTAGGAGTTCCCAGTTCATGCTTAGTATCTTAAGCATTTCTTCTCTTGATGAGAAGGGAGTATTTTTGTCTCATAATAGTTTAAGTTTCTTTTTGCTTTCTATTTTAAATTTTTATTTTGGTCTACTTTCTAGAGATAACTAGAATCTTTCTATGTCCTTAAAGAGAACATACATCCCCACAAAGAGCCACTGTTAGCACATATTTTTACAAAACATTTTGTGCTATATGGAGGCCTTTTTCCTATCATATGAGAGTTTACTGTTGGTTTGCATGTGCAGGAACCTTATTAGCATGAGTAAAAGTTCTCTAAGGATCAACTATTTTAGGAATGTCAAGGTATCACTTGGGCACACTATGGGTATGCACTGAGTATAGACTGCACAAGGAATCCATCATGGAAGCATTTATCAGTGGAGAAGTCATTATGGTATAATCTAAGATTGTTTTCCAATATGTATCAGACCCTATGGGATAGTTGGGATCACTAATATTCATGGTGGATGGCTCATTTGTTCAAAATTGCAAAATTTCAATTATCGGCATAAGTAATCCCAATGAAATAGTATTGGTAAGCAAAAGAAAGATTATTGGCATAACATTTACCGATAAATCAAAAGGCAGACCCATTGGAACACTTAAATTATATTTAGCATGATGCACACTCTTGGGAATGTTATACCATCGGGATAGCTTGTTTCGATAAGGCAGAAGAAGGATATTTTCTTTTGGCATGCATCGACTTATCGGGGAAGTGTAAACTTGTTATACGAATAGCCGATGAGGATATCGGTGTGACTTGTAACAATGAAAAACTCTATTCCGATACTCGATGACTGAAGCGGAATGAAGGCAGGTCCATCAGATAAAAGAACCACATTGAGATAATGCAGGAACAGTTAGGCCAATCCCCAATGACATGGAGAATCGGAAGGCGGAACCATTGATATTACCTATACCGATAAAACTAACATAGAGGTATAATGCATAAAAGTGCATCGGAGTAACATCGAGACTTTGAGAGGAATAGAAAAAGGCTATTCCGACCCCCGATGAAGGTTAAAGTACCCATGGGGATATCGGTATAAGTTATACCAATGAAATAACACCGATTGAAGACTTATCGGGACGTCGAGAGGAGGAATTTCATGTTGTGTCGAATCCCTATGAGATTGTTATAGTGAAAGGTGAATTGCAAGGAGGTCTTTGGGGAGAGTTATACCAATAAAAGAAGAAATCTTAGGTAGAATGCAGATTGAAATGTTGAGGTCATCGAGGAATTGACGGGAGATAAAATGAATTAGGCCAATACCTGATGGATTAAGTAAGAGTAGAAACTGAGGGCGGGTGTATCGGGGATAGTTATATTGATGGACCGTGAAAACAAAAACAAAGCCAAAATAGAAGGAGAGTTGATTGGGATAGGTTACATCGATCGAATCCAAAGTCATCAAGACATCATTGACTCATCAGGAAGAGACATTTTTGTTATACCGATGCTTGATGAGAAAGTGGAGATGGATGTGAGCAGGGGGATGTGTCAGGCAAATTTATGCCGATAGACCGAAGAAATAAAAAAGATGTGCAAGTATGAGGTCAATGTCATCGACTCATCAGAGAGGCATAAAGTGAGTTATGCTGATACCCAATGGGTAGAATGCCATAGAGGAAAGAAAGACGGATCCATAGGCATAACATGTACCGATGAGACATGAAGATGGGCCTGTTGGGGTGACATACACCGATCAAAAGACAAATAAAGGAATTAAAGAGGTGTACATTACGAGTGGTGCCAAAAATTAAATTTTTTGACCAAGTTACGTGGGTTAGCCGTTGAGAAATCTGGTGTGAAAACAGACATGAGAGCCATTATTTAATGCATCCAACAGATAGGCCTGAAATCACACGAAGCAAATCTAACCAAGATTTTTTCCAGATGTTGGCTATAATAGAGGATGAACTTATATATGGGGTCCTATGCAAGTTTTTTTTCACAAATTAATCAGAAAGTGGTTTGATATCTCTGGAGTGATAATTCAAGTTTTAGAGTACAGAACAAAGGATTTGCAAAATGGAGGGCTCGAGTGCAAAAGGAAAAAGGAAAGTCACAGAAATATCCAATGATACATCTAAAAAATCAAAGGTAGGGGAGGCTGCCAAACAAAGGAAGCTAAATCAAGATATGATCGGTCAGATGAGTTCTCTAGGAGCTAAGTCTAGAAGGTCAAAGACCAACTTGCCGATTCATGACCTGTTGGAGATAGGTACAAAGAGATTGGCGATGTATGGACTAGAGTGAGAGGACATGAATTGTTCCTATTCCATTACATAAGGAGAAACGAACCAATGCCTATCTCTAACCCATGGAGCACTGGTCCAGGTAAACTCACGGTCTCCAATGTGTTTGTAAAAATGGACTTGCTCAAGCTCATGGCTAGAAACTATGATGATACCAAAAGATGCATCTTGTTGCCCAATGAGACTGCTTTCATTCATTTGGAGGAGGAATATAGAAAGATGGACACCACATATTAGGGTTGGAATTTAGCATTTCATAAGGTTGAAAAGGGAAGGCTAATAGAGGAGGATGTGCCACCTTATGATATTAACATTTTCAAGAAATATTTCCAATATACCTACATGGCTTGTGGACAGGTGGGAGGAGTCGAGGCTCTAGACGTAGCAAGAGTGGGACCGTGGGTTTTGGCAGCTGATATCCAGAGGCATGAGCTAAGAGCATTTGATTTTGCTGCATATCTGGCAGATAGATTGCATGAGGGTTTTTTGAACCCGAAGAACAGTTTTGATAAGCATTTCAACCATTATTCTCTGTTAATGTGTATCATATTGTTTTATGGTCAATTCAAATTATTATGGCTAGAGTGTTTGAGAGTAAACTAGTTTGGAAAGGATGGATAGGAGAAACCTATGTAGCTATGGGTTTCTTTATGGGATTCTAGGTATGTGAGTTCCCATTATGTGAGGTTTGAAGAATTTTTCGTCAAACCCTTATTTAGGATGTACAATGAAACTATTGGAGGATCCTTTTCGAAAACCATTAAGAAGTTTCTTTAGCCATTAGAGCACCATAACACCAAAGTGAATCGCAATTGGGGTGATTGGTTTTCTTATGCTAATTTCACTTTTGTTAGGGTGTTCAGTTTTGAGGGTTCACCATATGTATTGCCTAAACCGGCACCTGATCGTATTGCATTTTTAGAAATTGTTAAGCAACTTAGTGTTTCAAATGCTCATCATTTTGGGGATGCACGTAAGAAGGCTTTTTTGCTAGGAACTTTGGAGTTTGGAGATTTTAGGATTGTATCAACCATAGCTTATGAAGCCACTGACAAAAAGTTAGTAGATGAATACAATTTGTTGTTACACACACCCAGGAAGAATTATGATCCTGAGGGATGTATAAACATGTGCAAGAAAAGGCAAGCCTTGAGAGGTTATATCCAATTTATTGATGATATGGAAGATTTGTGCAAAAATAAGGAAGTGGAAGAATTGGCTGATGTGATGGAAGATTTGGAGAAAAGGTTGCAGGAGAAAAAAAAAAGGTTGGAGGACCTCCAAGGTGAAGAAGAGGAATGTACAAAAAGTGACTCAAGGGAGAATGAAGTTGTATCAAAATTACAGGTACCTAATAGAGAAGAGGAGGCTGATGAATAGGAAAAATTAATTACAACATTGAATGCAGAAGTAGATGATAGAATGATTGAGCCAAAGTTCCCAGACTTGGACTTAGCTCTGGCTTGGAAAGGCTGACTCAGCTCATGACTCAGCTCGGACTGAGCAAGGACTCAGCAAGGACTTGGCGAAAAAAGAAAACCCTTAAAATTTAGAGATTTGTAACGATTTAAAACTTGTTTCATACACCCATTATTGAATTAAGCTTAAAGACACTATAAAATCATCAAATAGAAGCTAATTTGATCACATACATAAACATACATCCATCACATGCGTAGAAATGTAAATTGTAGCTGAAGGAATTAGAAAACATAGATATATATGTTAGGTCCCGAAGACAACTGAGAGGGGGGGGGTGAATCAGTTGTCAAATAAATTCAAACCAAAACAACTTAACCAACTTAATGCTTAATATCGGTAAACCAGTTTAATATGTCGGTAGATAGTTTTAATAGTTAATTGCTATACCGGTAAGGATTAGTGCATGAAACATAAAGACAAAGTCATCCACAACACATAACACCAATATTGTACGTGGAAACCCTGTAAGGGGAAAAACCACGGTGGGAAACCTTACCCACAATCAGATGATACTACTGCAGATAGTAAGTGTACATAAATGGGGTCTACACATGCAGAAAGGCCAAGCACCTAGAGCTCACTGCTCAATCACAAATGGGAGTCACACTGACTACAGTTGGATGGTTAAATCCAATAAGAATGTACTACACAAAATAGCATCTTCATATGTTGGATTCAGTACCGATGTAGTTCTGATTGTCTTCACAAAAACCCTTCTTCAATCTTCAAATGATGTATGTGTGTATAGCTCTTCTTATTCTCACATATACCTTCACACAACCCTTTTTCACATTCCACATCTGATCTTACAAATAAGATCTTACATTTATAACCTAAGACCAATTTTAGTAGGTCATCTCTACAAGATATTATAATAAAAACCATTTTGCAAACAATACAATATCCGATGCAATAACCGATTGAACATGTCGGTTTAATGCATTTACAATAGTAATTAATCATCTCCATAGCGTGCCATGCTGATCTGGAAAAGATAAACCAACTGATGTAACCCTGGACCTATTTGTCGGTAACAACAAATATGCAAATATGAATATACCAGTAAAGAAAACTCTAGGACAAGATGTTGAAACAATGTATTTGACATTACCAAGTGTTTTCCATATCATTCCAAGTGCCAGTGATCGTTATATCTTGCCAGTGACTGTACATGAGTCACTTGCTTGTCAGTGAATGTTGTTGATTCTCCAAAGTGCTAGAGTTTCAGTAGGTGTTGACATTAATGACAAAACCATACCAAAATAGCAACAATATAGAGTTATAAATGTTGTCCAATGTATATAAAATCCATGACTTCAAATGTTCCCAAACATATATGTAACTGTAAAGTGTAAACAAAAACAAGTCTATGGCTCAGGTTCTGGCTCAGCCTAGTCTATTTGTCTCCTAGAAAGGCATCTAAGGTAGGTCCTAGATGATTGAGTAGCCATAGTCTCTGCCTATGATGTGCCAGTCTGAGTAGCCATAGGTGTTGTGCCTAATCATGCTCTATCCTCCTCTTCTACCATAGCCACAACCTCAGCCTCTCTATCTACTTGGTCAACCCACTTAAGGTCCTCATCAATGAAGACTGGATCAGTGGACTTAGTGAGCCAATCGGACTCAGGGTCGACTTCCTTTAGAGTGATCAGAGAGGAGTCAACGTCCAAAATTTGTCTAGTCCTGAGATGGAGGTTGTAATGAACAAAGACTAGATCATTCAACCTCTCTACAGACAATCTATTTCACCTCTTCAAGTGGATGTGCTCAAACATGCTCCAGTTGTGCTCACATCCAAAAGTGTTGCATGGCTGGCTCAATATGCGGATGACAATTTGATTTGTGCAACTGTAGTGCTGCCGCAATGTGATTTGTGCAAGCTTTTCACCTCTTCCTCTTAGCTGGTTGCAAAACTATGGCTTCCTATTTTTCTCTCTTCCTCTATTTTTTCCTCTCTTCCACTCATAAAATTGAATGCTAATCCCTTTTAGGGTTATAAGAAAGGGAAATGGCAAAAAAAATCATTAAAAAATGTTATTTTTTTTGTTTTTTTGACTTCACTTTTTAAGTGACGTCGGTTGGGTCACGACCCTCGGACTTGGCGAGTAAGGGAGTGACTCACTGATTTGGCGAGTCATAGCCCCTGACCTGTTCGAGCCTGGGTCAGGGTCACCATGACCCGATAGGGGTCACCCAACCTGCTGACTCGCGTGACACGCGTGACTTGCCGTGACTCACAAAACTATGGATTGAGCACACCACTTTTGTATCAGATGATCAATTCATAAAATTTAAAGATTTCAAATCGTTCCTATATCATTTCAAAGGTAATAAATTAAGGGAAGCAATGCCAAATATTACCCCTGAGAATGAAACAAAATGAAGAGGAGGTTGAAGGAAAACATCAATGTAGAAGTGTTACTACTTATCAAATTGCCATTAGTTTTTATATTCAAAGTCATACTATATACTCTAGTCAGTTAACACTACTGAATCATGCAGTCGGTATACACAGAGAAGTCAGTATGCATAGTCTAGTCAGTTATAGAGGAAAGTGGTCACAAAACATAGTATACACCGAGCTATCTACTGAGTATCTTTTCATGTCTACCGAGCAGCAAAGATGACACACCGAGTGATACGTGTTACCAAATTCATTGAACCTGGACATGCATATGAAAACGTGTTACAAGATCGAGGCACATCTAACCTTTATCACATTGGAAATTGCACCAAAAGATTGTGTATGATTTTGAGATCAATCTAACCAATGAAATATTTTGTATAGTTATTCATTCGATAAATTATGTTTGTAAGATCGAAGCAATGAATTGGATCACCATCTTAAGAGATCTATTTATACAGCATGAGTTAAGGGTGTATACATGAGTGTAAGAAGACTGTTACAGAGACACAGAGGTCACCGAGAAGGTTTTCAGAGAACAATCGATGAACAGAGTAAATAGAAGGGTTTACTAAGTTACTATATGGGTTACCGAGGTATGCTATAAGCAAGGTAGTCTATTCTGAGCACATAGAATCTGCTATAACATTTCAGATGTAAAGTTGTAGATATTTGTAATGATTTTATTGTAATATTGTGAAGTTGTAAGAGAAACCTTTAACAGGGTAAAAGACTCTAATCAAGTCTATAAATTGTAAATCCTCTAACCAGGTGCAACATTTAGATTAAGTGTTGTAAAATCCTTTAGCAAGGTAGATCTAACAGATCTTGTTACTCCTAATAGGGTAAGCTATCAGAAATAGCTAATATGTAGCTCTAACTGAGCACTCTTTATTATTGCAGTAGTGAAGTTGTGGGTGCCATCCCCACCACAGTTTTTCTCTCTAACCAAGAGTTTCTGCATAACCAAAATATATGTGTTATGGAGTGAATCATGTATGATTGTTATCTATTTGTTTTAACTTTATTTTATGTTACTGCACTATTTTGTTTATGCATAACAGTAAAGTTATTATTCAAGAAAAGTTTTGGAGTACTGATTCACCCTTCCCCTCTCAGTACATTAGCTTTCCATATTGGGCCTAACAAATGGTATCAGAGCTTCAATCTTGAAAAAGGGTTTAACTGCCTAAAGAGAAAGATCTTATCAATGGAAGGCTACAAACAATCTCAAAGGATTGTATATCTACAAGAAGAGCTGGATCATGTTAATCAAGTGATTGCAGACATGCAAAGGTAAATGCAAAAATCTCTGAAAGAAAGAAGAAGATTATCTGATGATTTGCAGGATTCTCAAGAATTAGTGGAACAAATTGAGACATCATCTGAGAATAGTATATCTGAAGAGACTGAAGAAATGATTGGAGTATTGAAAGAAAAGAACAAAGCACTGGCTGATCAACTAAAAGCAATGAAAAGAGAACATGAACATTTCAGCACACAAATGACTGAAAATCTAGATGCACTAAGGACAGCTAAGGATAAAGCAAGAGATCTAGAAAGAGAGAAACAACAACTTGAAGTCTTAGTATCTGATAAAAATGATGAAATCATAAGGTTGACTGGGATTCAACAAAATATGATAGATCAACTAGGTTATGCACATCATGAAGCAATTCTAAAGAATGATGAAAATCAAGCATTGAAACTTGAAGTATCAAGGTTGACCGATGAACTTGAAATAGAGAAGAAATCCAAAGAAACACTGAAGAAGAGTTATGAAGCATCAAAGATGTTGGATGAGCAACTGAATACAAGAAGACCCAACAAAGATGCAGGACTCAGTTACAAAGGAAAAGACTCTACTGAGAAAGGAATTCATACTACTGAGAGAGGAGAATCATCAAAGCAAGCTGGAAATAGGAATAACATCAAAAGAAAGAAGCCTATGTGCTACTACTGTGGAAATCAAGGTCACGCTGCCAACATATGCCAAATCAGAAAAGGTAAGCAACTGAATATCACTAAGTCCAATGGTTATTGTTACAATTGCTATAAATATGGTCACACATCTAATCAATGTAGGACAAAGTCTGTTAACAATTATCAGAAGGCAAAATTCAAAGGGTTTTGTAGAAACTGCAATAGATATGGACATAGTACTGAGAAGTGTTGGCTTAAGCAAAAGAACTACATGTGGTCTGCACACTGAGCAAACACTAGAGGTTACCGAACTCACATAGATCCTTACCGACAATATGTAGTAGTACCATGGGATTACAATACAAGGATATGGTGTGAATGTTGTGGAAGATATAGACATATTAGTGCTAATTGTTTTATAAGGTTTGGAATGAACAAATGAAGATCATGGAGAAATCCTGGTATGGCATGTTTTCATTGTCACAAAGTTGGACATTTAGCTGGAGATTGCAGAGATCAACCTAGAAAAGACACTGAAGAAATAAAAGGAAAATTACAGATGATTTGGAAAAAGAAGGAAATTGTGTCAAATGAAGAAAGCACCTTACCTACTGAGTTAGGTGTACCTATTCCAAATTAATTAGTAAAGGTATTAAGGGACTGCATTCTTTGAAGGTTAAAATCATAACAGTTCCTATTCTATTATGTACTAAATTCAAAATCTGCATGGTTAAGATGCATTAGTAAGTCTGAAATCCTATCAAAAGCACTTTACAGGAAACCTGTCAAGTCGGTGAATACAGGAAGCCTGTCAAGTCAGTAAATGAAGGAAATTTGGTTACGTGGTTAAAACAAAAAAAGAGAGTAAATTGGTTAAAGGTGAACTGAGTGCATTTAATGTTTTTGACCTAACCTGCACGGAGCCCGATAAGGTATTTTGTATACTTAAAAGAATTTTTGTTGTCATTTACACTTACCAAGTTTTTGAAAGAGCAGAGCGGAATGATTCCAAGGCGATCAAACCTCATTCAAAGTGAATTCAAGGTATTTACATCAAATCTCATCGCACTGTTAAGCTAGCTTACCGATCTTATCAAATTGTTATTATTTGCTGAGTGTGAAGTATCTGCCGTTTGTAAACCGTCAAACCCTAAGGATAGTTTGCTAAGTTTTTACCTTAAATCTTCAATGGCACCCAAGATCCAAGATCCCATAGTTGTTAAAAATGTAGAGAAGCCCTCACTAAAATACTCTTTGACTCCTAAAGTCATCTCCAAACTGGATGACAAAACCGCCTTTTCACTCATCCCGGATCGAGTCTTGTTAGTCGAAGATGTTAGATTCTTCACCAAATGTCATGTTGAAGAACTCGGTCATGTTGAAATAAGAGACACCTATGATGAACTATGTACTGATGGTGTATTAAATAGCAAGTATGAACACATCAGAATCAAAGGATTGATTGAAACCCTAACCTATCCTCGTGTGTTCAAGCCCCAATGGGTCAAGTTTGTTTTGAGTAGAGTTCATGATGATTTCATGTGGCTAGAAGAGCAACCATTTAAAATCACCAAGGAAATCATTCATGTGATCACCAGTTATCCTATCTATGATCATGCACATGCTCAAAAGATGATATCATAGAAGGAATTGATCAGTTTAACCAGAGTGGAATCTGATTACAGAGGACTAAAACTGAACAATGTCACTGATGCAGAACTTAAGTTTGCTATTAGATAATTGGTTACTGTTTCTGTAGACACCTAAAAATGGTCAACGCTTGCGGAATCATACTTTAACATTTGCACATTGCCTTATTTTAGGGTTTTTGCGTCGCATTAACATTTTTTCCTATGTCACGCACTTGGTCTTTATCGTTTGCTAGCATTGAGTCCTTTTGCATTCTTCATCTGTCTCGCTCTCGAATTTGGTCTTGTTGACAACAATATTTGTCGTGAATTTGGTCGGTCTTATCTTGTCGCATAAAATGTGTGTATTCATTTGTCATTATTTTTGGACATCGTCAATCCTAATTAGGGTTTTGTCCTCTTATCGATCTTGTCATCTTGCGATCGATTTGTCATCGATCGTTGTCATATTTCAATCTTGTCATCATGTGATCGATTTGTCATCGATTCTTGTCTTTTGATCAATTTGTCATCAATCTTGTCATTTTGCAATCTATTTTGTCATCGATCCTTGTCTTCTTGTCAATTTTGTCATTTTGCGATCGATTTGTCATTGATCGTCGTCTTTCTCAATTGTGTCAATTTGGATCAATTAGTCATTGTTCCTCATCAATTGGCGCATTTATCAATCAAATCGTTCGTCAGCATTGGTCCTTTATCAGTCAGAATCATGATTAAATCAAATCAATATCGATTATCCTTTGTCAAGACCTAATTGTCATCCTTGCATTTCTAATTCATCTTCTAGGGTTTTATGATTTAATCATTTAATCTTGTTTGTCATTTCTCTCTCTAGGTTAAATAAATTATTTATTTATCCTAGGTCTTCGTGTCACAATTAAATGTTTATTTAATTGGCTAATTATTCCTCTTTTTGTGAATTAATTAATAAATGACAAATTATTAATTAATTTACCCAATTTCCATTTCTCTAATTTTTCCTAATTTCCTCATTTTCATCAATTTCTTAATTCCTAATTTTCCTCTTTTTCTAATTTTCTATTTTTCTAATTCCTAATTTCAATTTCCTCCTATTTTCCTCCTAATTTCATGGGAATGACATTTCAATTTGTCATAATTTGTCATAATTGACAATCAATCAATTTTTGACATAGAAAGTTGTCATGATTTTTTCATGAATTATCAATCAATCAATTTTGCATAGAAAGTGCATAATTTGTCATAATTTGTCATAATTGACATTCTTGATTTGAATTTCCATTCGAATCACTATCATGCTAATTTGATCTTTTCTCTAATTTGTCTATAAATTGGATGAATTTCTTCTATCTCAATCTAATAATCACTTTGTCGAATCAATCACGCTTTGAGTACTCTTGCGCTAATTGTCAATCTTGCTTTCACATTAGGTTTATGCACTTGAAGGTGAGATCCACAAACAAAGGCTATTTGGAGAAGAAAGAAGGACAATGGAGCCGCATGAAGGAGACATTCGAATCTGCATCTGGTTTGCTTAGTTTTTAGTTTTGAATGTTTTATTTTCATGTCTTTATTGAGTGTGTTAGGATTGATCATTGCATTTGAGCTTTCGTGATTGAGCTATGACTAATGTTTATATTTGCTTTGATGATTTCCAATTTCCTAGCTACATTAATTGGTGAACCCGATGTGAACTAACCACTTAACCATGCTTTTGAGTGCTTTTGAGATGATTTGCAGGTCAAAAACCCAAGAAACAGGGTAGTGCAGGGTTTTCTGGGAACTTCTGCGCCTGTGTCAAGCATTTTGTGCCTATGTCAAACATTTTGCGCCTGTGTCAAGGACATTTTGTGCCTGTGTCAGACATTCTGCGCCTGTGTCAGACATTTTGCGCCTGTGTAGGGCTAGAAACAGAGGTAAAAGATAGTTTTTTTCACTTGCAAATTGTTTTCTTTTGCATTCTGTTTTTGCTTTTTTGGTTTTGTTGGTATTGATTCTCTATGCAAAACCTTGGCATATGCATGACAAAGACAACAAATGAAACTACTAACACATTTTATGCAGGTTCAATAGTCAAAGACTAAACATATCAAACTTCTGACTTGGGTTTTGCAGGTTGCCTTGGACTACAACTAAACTTTGTGTTTGCAATTAATGTTTAGGCACCTAGTATGATTGCTAAGTAGGATGGAATGAACGTGTGTTTGCTTTGATTGTTGAGTTTGACATTGGAGTAGGAGAGTATGCTCTCATCCTTCTTAGGATGATTAGAAATCCAGATCTTCAATACCATGCTCATGTTTTTGATTGTGTGTCACCTTTAGAGGGCCTGCCTTCCCGACCATTTGCTTTTGCAAGCAAGTGATAATCATGAGAAGGGAACAACCCAAAGTGAGTACGGCTAGAATACCTTGGCATTCCAACTCACTATAAAAAAATACCTGATGAGCGAAAGCTTTGAAGGAAGGGTTATGTGGGAATTGCAGTTACTTGGGAAGTGATGACCCTTGAACTCTTTCTCATATCAGCATCTAAGTAGGGCATCATGGTCTAAATTGTGCTTGCACGACTACATTTTTTTGGTATCTTGATGGGCTTAATGTCTCAATCACGCTTGTGTGACATCAAGGAGTAATGCTTAACAGAAATCCTTACTAAACACCTTGTATTTAGAGGCCAAAAATCCTTCTAGGTGCTTGAGAAGGACAAGTTCGGATACTTGGAAGAGATACTAAGTTCGCCATGGGGAGATTTCCATGGGGACTGATGCTTGGCTGCCCTAAGAAGTGAGTGTCATGGAGGGGAGCCCGTGGGGTCAAGAATCTATGTATTCTCCTTGAATCTTATAATGAGTCTACCTCTCAAGTACCTACTATCCTTGTCTACCATAAGAAATGTGTGAATGAGCATGATTGTCTTGAGTCTATGTTAAAATATCTTGTCTTCTTTACTTGTCAAAAGTTGAATTGCATCTCATTTCAAAAACAAGGCAAATTGATTCAAAACAAGGTTAAAACATAAGAACATTTCATTTAACAAAGTTCAAAACATCTTCAAACATGGTTGTCAAACATTTTTGAAAATCTTGTCTCAACATTCATGTCACTTAGATTTAGGTTCATCCTAGGTTTGCATTTTTCAAAGTCATTGTCAAGTACCAAGGTTAGATTTCACCTAAGTCATACTCCTTTGCATATCAATAAAAGTCATCCATTTGCATGTGTCCTCTTGCATTAGAGTAATACCATTGTCATACATTCATATTTGCATACCCTAAGTCTCTTCATTAAGTTTAGGTCATTATCATATCATATTAAGATCATTTGCATAGTAATTGACCCTTTGCATATAGTGCCAAAACTAGGTTTTTTCATACTTGAGTAATCCAAATCTTTGATAAACCCTAAGTCATTGTTAAGAAGTCTAGACCTTATCAAACCTTTTCTTTTTATGTCATTATTGTCATTTGGTCAAACCTAGCTTAGTATCCAAGCATATAGGGGAGACTTTGTCATTTGTCCTTTTGTCACTTGGTCCTTTTGTCCTTTGAGGTCTAGACATCATTTCAATTTCCTAAGGGTCTCTTTTAGATCTGCATTCCAAAAAGTTTGTCAAAATCTTGAAAAACAACCAAAAACATAGGTTGCATTCTTGCCATAGATTGCATTCTCATCTATTTAGTTTGCGTTTAGTTGCATATCATACATTATCCTTGAAAAATTCCAAAATATTGCATTTGCATAAGTGACATGCCTGTTGAAAAAAGATCAAAATCTAAAAAGATGGGTGAACCAATGTATCAACCCATTGACAACATATCAAATTCAAAATTTCAAACCAGTCATATAGTACAAATTGAAGGTTCATCAAACACATCACTACCACCATATGGAATGGTTCAACTTGGACCACCTCCATTATATGAACCAGTGTTTGTACCTATGAAACCAGGACATGGGAGTGTTCCACCAACTCCAAGAGGAAATGCACCTTTCGATTGGAATCAACCAAACTTGCAACATGAAATACAAACATTGTATGAAGAACAAACCCTCTCACAAGGATTTGGTTCAGATCAAGGCATTCACCAAGAAATGAATCCAAATGTCCAACCAGATTCTTCATCAGATTCCGATGCTTCTGATGATGTTGACATGTTCCTTCAAGATCCAAAGTTGACAAAAAAGATGGATAAGTTCTTGAACAAGGTCTTTAAGATGTTTCCACAAAAGTATCTTAACATGATGAGTAATGTGACCTCTTCAAGTGAGCAAATCAATGTGCAAAAACAACAAGGCGGTGAGTTGTTAAGTTTCTCTCCGCATCCAAATGAAGAAAATGCGCAACAAGCAACTCAACCTACCTTGATGAGTAAACGTACTTCAAAGGCATTGACAGTGACTATTCCTCAAAATTCACCATTTGAGACAATAAATAATCCATTATTCAACACAACACCTGTAACACAAGATCAAATAAAGACCATGCAAATATTGACAACTATCCCTCAACAAGAAGTAGTTCCTTATATGCATAAAATTGGATCAAAATCTAAAATGCAAGAAAGCTTCATGACTGGAATGCCTGATATCACCAATGTCCAAAACAATTCCATGATGCAACAAAGTTCATATATCCCGTTAAGCTCAATATATTTGCCAAACACTATTGCGATAGATCCTTCGATAATGGCGACACAAAGAACTACGGATAGTGGTTTTCACCAACAACAATTGTTGCAACAATTGAGTAATACACAAAAAGTGCAATCGAATGTGCAAACAAGCAATGTACAACAACAAAAATTTTGCATTCGACAACAAATTGCAGCACCTTCGGCACCATTACAAGTTAATGCAAACTTGCAACCATCACAATGGATTGGACAAACAACACAGCAAGTTAATATAAGTGTTATACCCCATCTTAAGGAGAAACAACAAAAACCACCTAAACAAAGTTTTTTGCAAATGATGGGATATACACCGCGACAACAATTGGCACAAAGTCAACAACATGTGCCTCAATATATGCCAAGGCAAACAAGCTATAATACTTCACAACCGCAATTGGCGCCTGTGCAATATCAACAACACACTCAATTGCAATATCAACCTAGGTTACAAGAAGCACAACAACAAGGTCGATATCAAGGCATGGCACAACCACAACAACAAGAGATGTACCAAGAACATTATATGCCAGAGACACCAAAAATGGCCATTTCGGAGCATCAACAACCAATTGAAAATACGATGTATTGACAAAGAGTACCCACCAAGATTAATGATGGACCTCCAAAGTCTGATACAATTGCGCAATAGCTTGAGAAGTTGCAACGACAAGTTGACACATTAGAAACTAAAGGAACAAAGAAGTTGTATACAGATCAGGATTTATGTCCTAATCCATTTGACAAGAGCTTATATATGCCTCCATTCCCTAAACATTTTGAGGCACCTAATTTTGAGAAATATAAAGGGAATGGGAATCCAAAAGATCACATTCGAGCATTTTTCACGGCATGCACTGAAGTGAGCTATGAGGAGACATATTTAATGTAATTATTTGCATGAAGTCTCACAAGACAAGCCATGGATTGGTATTCGCATCTACCAGGAAATATAAAGACTTCGTTTTGAATTGGCTCAAAAGTTTATATCTCAATTTGCATTCAACATCGATAGTGACGTGACCATGTTAGATCTATGCAACACCAAGCAAAAGCAAGGTGAACCATTAGTGACTTTTTTGCAACGATGGCAAAGCTTGTATAGTCGTTCTTCCCTAGATATACCTGAAGAACAACAAGTGAATCTGTTTATCCAAAATTTGGTCCCAGAAATGATGTATGAACTAAAATTGAAAAGTCCTAGTACTATAGAGAAACTCATTAATAAAGGGATGAACATTGAAACTGCTCTTGTAGCTAAAGGAATCATTAAGCTTAACAAAGACAGTGACAACACGAACAATTCAGGGGACATAAATAGATTTTGGTATAAGAACAAGAATGTCACTAATGATGGAGTTGTTGATGCAAGAGCGGTGAATACAAATCAACCCCCATTCACGATCAAGAAATTGAGTGTTCCTAATATGTCAACTATGGAACAAAATCAAACACCAGCGAGCAATGTTACTCAACAGCCACAATACCAACAACATCTTCAACAATATAATCAACAAAAAGGCCAGCAACAAAGCCAGCAGCGCAAACCTTTCCGATCAAAGGATGGGCCTCCTTGACAATTTACGCCATTGGGAGAGCCTATTGAGTCGGTAATGAAACAATTAATACAAGCAAAATTTATTAAGCTACCAAATATCAAGGCAGAACCAGTGGTAAAACCGCATTGGTGGAATGATAATGCATACTGTGAGTATCATCGGTCCAAAGGACATAAAACCGCGTCATGTTTTCAATTGAAACATATGATTCAAGATTTGTTAGAGCAAGGAGTAATTGAGGTAGATCCACCCCATGCGACCTCTAACACTGATCATACTATTTTCAAAACTCCTTTGCTTGATCATGACAAGAGTAAAGTGTCTTCTTCAAACTCTACCCAGACAGCAAATTATGCAAATACTGGTTATAACAATATCATCAATTGTGTTCGCGTGTCAAATGAGTATGTTTCCACCCTAAGAATAAAGGGACAAGATCCTTCTTGCGCAGTTACCACTCGTCGATCTAAAATAGTCCTAAAAGGAGCTCCTGCAGCTCCTCACAAACCAACTCCTGCAAATCAGTACAATCTCTTGGATCATCTAGGAAAGACACCTGCACAAATATCAATCCTTGAGTTGTTGAAAATGTCCCCCATGCATCGTGCAGTCCTAGATAAAGCTTTAATTGAGTCCACTATTCCAACAGACATTGATGTTTCCAGTTTCAAGCCCAGACTGGACATCTAGCTGTTTCCCAAAATGTCGCACTTTCTGACAATGATATCTCACCTGATAAGCTCCCTCATAATGACCCTTTGCACCTAGAAGTCTTTGTCCATAATTGCAAAATCTGATGAGTCTTGATAGATGGTGGAGCGGGTCTTAATATTTGCACCTTGAGAGTGGTCATTGGCCTTGGTTATATAGAAAATGACATTGATGCTTCCAGAAGAATAACAATCAAAGCATATGATGATGCTGAGTGCCCATCCAAAGGGATAATTACATTGCCTATCAAAGTCGGTCCAGTGACAGAAAACACTTTCCTACAAGTCTTAGACCTTGATCTCCCTTACAATATGATTCTTGGCCATCCATGGATCCATGCAATGAAAGCCGTTCCATCCACCTATCATCAATGTTTAAAATATCCTTACAATGGAACTGAGATAACAATTCTAGGAGATCCTAATCCATTTCAATTTTGTGCTACTCTAAAGGATACCCCTCAGCAGCAAGTCCTAGTCAATAGAGAGGCCAAATCACATAGTTATGTGGATCCTAATGAATTGTTAGATGCTGTCAAAGGAAAATTGAAGATACAGGACCAAGGATGCGGAGAATATTCAATAGATCAAACATTCCTCATCGAGAATTTACCAATATCTCCAAAATCATATGGCAAACCGCATTTATTGAAAAAGGAACCTAAGGTGGTTATTCAATATCAGCCTCCCACCACATTTACAAGATGGGGTGAACTTGACAAAGAAACTTTAGATGATGATGTCATAGATTGGCTTTATAAGGATCCAACTGAGACCCCATCTGTCAAATTACCAGTGGAACGATATGGCAAAGGATTTACTATGTTGCAAAAGAAAGGATATGACAGCTGCAGTGGCTTAGGCCTGAACAACAATGGAAGGCTAGAACCTGTTATACCCAAGATGCGACCTCCAACTTTAGGGTTAGGTTTTGTACCATTGCGAATTGGATCCTCATCTACCAAAGTGACCATGTGTAAAAAAGGGCGTGACTCTGATGATGAAATAACACCTGAGCATACCCGACCCGAAACTAATTCCAATGAATGGGAGTGGAGCTCCTTTTCTTCTAGCTCCAATGCCCTTGACAATATTTTCCTTGACCCTGATAATTTGCCTATGGAAGACAAACATGAAATCACTCCTCTTCCTAAAACATGTCCTCATGCTTGGATAGAGTCATTCTGGGATCCAAGCTCTGAATCAGATACAAGTAGTTCAGACAGTGATACCACAGATGTTTACATCTTTACCATATCAGCCCTCTCTCTCCTGAAAACCGATGATGACATGTCCCTCGTCTATCCCCAGCTTATCCAATATGACCAACAAGAACCACTCACATTGGACTATTTTCAAAATGACAAAGCAATTGCAGAGTTCCTTGGATTACGGGACGACATACCACAAGGTGATCATAAGGCAGGATTTGCTATTGACCTAGATTCCACAGCATATTTTGGGGAGTCAACTCCATCTTCGAGTCATCAAAATGAAAAAAGAAAAGAAAAAGTAAAAAATCAAAAGAATAGATCTTTGAGTGAAAACCGTAAGGCACTCTCTGATCATGCAAAAGTAAAAATAAAAGACGTACCTACGAGTGAAAACCTCCCTGAGGTGCCCAAAGGTGGAAGAGTGGACATACCCCTATCAAGTCAGGATAAATCAACATTGCTCATGGAAATGACCGAAGAAATCAATTTGGGTACACCTGACAACCCTAAGGTCATTCATTTTGCTGCTTCTCTATCACAACAAGAAAAGATAGATTTTGTCAATTTCTTTCTTGAGAAGAAGATCAGCTTTGCATGGTCCTATGCAGATATGCCTGGCCTCGATCCAGATTTAGTCCTTCATCATTTTCCATTAAAAGCAGATGCCAAGCCTGTCAAATAGAAACTTAGAAAGATGCATCCCCAAGTAGCTCTTTTGGTCAAGGTAGAACTGAAAAAACTACTGGATGTGGGCTTTATCAGACCCATCGATTATGCAGACTGGATTTCAAATTTGGTACTAGTTAGCAAAGTGATTGGGGGCATCAGAATTTGCACAGATTTTAGGGATCTCAATAAAGCATGCCCTAAAGATGATTTTCCATTGCCAAATATCGACATCATAATTGACATGACTGCTGGATATGAGATGCTCTCATTGATGGATGGTTTCTCTGGCTATAACCAAATTCGCATTGCTCCTGAAGATCAACATAAAATGACATTCACATGTGCTTGGGGTGCCTACTATTGGATGTGATGCCCTTCGGTCTTAAAAATGTAGGCGCAACATATCAAAGAGCAATGATGACAATTTTCCATGATTTCATGCATACTTTGATGAAGGACTATGTTGATGACTTATTATGCAAATCTGTCACAAGAGATAGTCATCTAGCCATCATGGGCCCAATCTTTGACTGAATGGAGACCTACAAGCTCAGACTCAATCCAAAGAAGTGTGTCTTTGGTGTCACAGCTGGCAAATTACTAGGGTACATTGTTTCTCACAGAGGCATTGAGGTCGACCCTGCCAAGGTTAAAGCAATAATGGATATGCCTCCACCTTCCAATCTCCGGCAATTAAGAAGTTTGCAAGGAAAGCTCCAGTCAATCCACCGGTTTATAGCTCATTTGGTTGACAAATGTCATCCATTCGAGCATCTATTGCATAAAGGTGTCGCTTTTAAATGGATTGAGCAATGTCAATCAGCCTTTCACGCTCTCAAAGACTATTTGTTGTCACCGCCTATTCTAATGCCTCCTATAGAAGGAAAGCCTTTTATATTGTATATTTCTGCAACTGAAATGGCACTAGGAGTTCTCTTGGCCCAACAGGATGAGAACGACAAAGAGCGAGCTATTTACTATATCAGCCAGACACTGGTAGGTTATGAGCTAAATTATTCAACTATTGAAAGGGCATGCTTAGCAATGGTATTTGCAACACAGAAGCTCCGACATTATATGTTAAATCACCAAACATTGCTGGTTGCAAAAATTGATCCTCTAAAATACTTGCTTAGCAGAGCATCTTTGACGGGTCGCCTAGCAAAGTGGGTTATGATCCTCAGTGAATTTGATATTGAGTATATGGAGTGAAAGGCAATAAAAGGATAAGTCATAGCAGATCAACTTGCAGAGGCTCCTATTTATGATGATCATCCCATGTTGACCGATTTTCCAGATGAATCAGTCTTTTCTCTCACATCTTCTAATGAATGGAAGTTATACTTTGATGGATCCCACACCAAGTTTGGGTCCGGAGCTGGCATCTTGTTTGTCACCCCTCAAGGTGATGCTATTCCTAAGTCCTACAGAATAACTTTTCATTGTACAAATAACATTGCAGAGTATGAAGCACTGGTCATAGGACTCCAAGTTGCGGTCCACTGGAATATCACACATTTGCAAGTCTATGGAGATTCTCAATTAGTCATCCGACAAGTGAATGATGACTACGAAACAAAAGATGAAAAGCTTATTCCCTATAAGCATATGGTAGATTTCTTCAAGAAAAAATTCACGGCTATCCATTTCAATCAAGTTCCAAGAATGCAAAACAAGTCGGCAGATGCGATGGCTACGATTGCTTCCATGTTGAATATGCCCCACAATATGGACAAATGTGAATTTTTAGTCGAACAGTTGCTAGTTCCTTCTTTTGACATTCTGACAGCAGATGTGATGTGCGTTCTTGTTGGTCCCAACTCCCCATGGTACAATGATGTATATCAATATTTGAAATCCCAAACCTTACCACCCAACCTTTCTGCTAACCAACGCCGAGCCTTCATCCGATAGATAGCCAAATATGTCATCATCACCGACACCCTTTACCGTCGTTCCTTTGACCATACCCTCCTCAGGTGTTTGGATTCTGACGAAGCACAAATGGGTTTACATGAGGTTCACGATGGTATATGTGGGGGCCATTTCAATGGTCTGAGCTTAGCCAAAAAGTTGATTCGTGCTGGGTATTATTGGCCCACTTTGGAAAAGGATGTTCATGATTTTGTTAAGAAGTGCTACAAATGCCAGATCCATGGAAACTACATTCATGCACCAGCCCAAGAGCTTCATTCTGTCATATCTTCATGGCCCTTTTCTCAATGGGGATTGGATCTTATTGGCAAGATTCACCTGACATCTGCAAATGGACAGAAGTTTATCATTACAGCCACAGAGTATTTTACAAAATGGATCGAGGCTATCCCCATGACCTATATCACTTGTGTGCAAATTTTAAAATTCCTATTGAATTATATCATATGTCGGTATGGGGTTCCCCTTTCCATAGTCACAGATAATGGTCGTCCCTTCAAAAATAAAGATGTCAAGGAACTCTGTGAAAATTTTCATATCCAACACCGTTTCTCCAATCCATACTATCCATAGGGGAATGGTCAAGCCTAAGCATCAAATAAAACCATTATCAAGATCCTGAAAAAGGTTTCCAATGATGCTGGTCGAGATTGGCATGTACAGTTGAATCCAGCACTATGGGCCTATCACACTTCTATCCGCACACCTATTGGCGCAACACCTTATTCCTTGGTGTACGATGCGGAAGCCATTTTACCCTTGGAAGTGGAGATTCCTTCCTTGCATGTTTCCTTGCAACATCTGATTGATGATGAGACACACAAAGTCTCTCGGTTGCATCAGCTTGAGATGTTAGATGAGAAACGTCAGACAACCCTGACACATTTGCAAGCATATCAAAACCGTCTCCATCGCTCTTATAATAAGAAGGTCAAAGGGCAACACATCGAAGTGGGAGATTTGGTTTTAAAGGCAAACCCTAAGAATGCACAGTCTACTGACATCATCAAAGGAAAGTTTGAACCTAATTGGGTTGGGCCTTTCATAGTGACTGCAGCCTATGGCTCGGGGGCATATCAGCTTGCCACTCCAGAAGGTGAGCCTTTGTCTGATCCTATCAACAACATGCACCTTCGCAAGTACTGGGCATAATTTTCTATCAGCACTTCTTCAAGTATGATCCTGAAAAAAATACAAAAAAAGTGAAAAAAGCGAAAAAATACAAAAAAAGTGAAAAAGCAAAAGAGAACAAAAAAAAAAAAAGAGCAAAGAAAAATGATTCGCCCTTTAGTGAAAACCTGGCAAACAGGCACTTTGGGCAAGTACCTTGGTGAAAACCTGGCGAACAGGCACCATGTGTAAGATGAGATCATTGCTCCGTCATCTGTCATGACCTCTAAGCTATGCTTTCTCTCGGCCGGTTTATCATGTCTATCTTTGTCTTGACCCAATGTTCTGTTCCAGGCCTGTGATTGGTCAACATCATTGTCCTACTCCATTTCTTGTGCATATGTTTTGGTCCTGGTCACTTTATATGTCTTTCCGCTGTGCATTGGGTGTGTTCCCCTTGTCATGATCAATCACTGGAACTTTTGCATTTAAAATGTCCTGAAATAATTCAAAAAAATTGCAAAATGTCCTGAGATAATTCAAAAAAATTGCAAAATGTCCTGAAATAATTCAAAAAAATTGAAAAATGTCCTGAAATAATTCAAAAAAAATTGAAAAATGTCCTAAAAAAATCTCTAAAAATCAAATAATGTCCTGAAAAAATCTCTAAAAATCAAATAACGTCCTGAAAAAATCCCTAAAAAGTCAAATAAAGTCCTGAAAAAATGAACACAAAGCAAAAAAATTGTAAAATCTCGAAAAACATGCATAACAAAAATATGATCCCTTTTGTGCATAAGACAAATCACTGAGCATCCCTCCAACGACACTCGCAATCATACACTGTGCTTTAATGAAATCATGCCTACACAGATGAACTTTTCACTCAAACCAGACATTCAAACTGATCAAAATTGTCATATCAATCAACCTCAAAATCATTTGTCCTTGTCACTACTATCATGGGTCTTATACAGGGTGTGGTATACTCGAAACTAGACTATGTCCTGTCTTAGACGGGGTATTGCATTACTTGAAACCAGACAACATGATCGTCCTATCAGTACTTTCAACTTTTGACAATGAAGATCAAGATGTTTGTTTGACTTGTTGGGATCTGTGCATCTTATCTTTTTATTGATTTATCTTTGATCATGTTCCTATGTTGCTCGATGATGTCACTGAGTGATTTAGAGTGACCGGGATGGTTCATGGTCCCTTTCATTTTTTTGTTATGATTGTTGTTTGTCTGCGATGTGTCTGTCTTTTGGAAAAAGGGTTGCATTTCAGCTCTAGCCTTCAATGTCATGATGCTACGCATCCATTTTGCTACATTAAAATAAAAGTTCTCACCTACAAAGTGCATTACTGAAAGCAAGTTTTTCTTCGTCTCTAACTATCTCATTTCTTCTTACTAACATTTCTTCCGTCAGTTCGGTCTAGTGCTCCGATTTACCCAAACACACATATGCTACATCCTGCATTCATTGGTTAGTACATTTGTATTACATCAAGCATCATATCAAGAATTTTATCCATTTCATATTATAAATGCATCAAAAACACATAAAAAAATATATATCCATACATGTTCCACAATGGTACATCAATAGTGCATAAGTCATCCATACATGGAAAATAAGATACGTCATAACACATTGCATCCCATTATATCGATGCATATCATATCATATATCCAAATAATATCGGAGTACAAAATTGGACTGTCTATCCTAAGTATGGCCCGCAGGCTGACTACAAAATGTCAAACTACATCTGTCTCTATCCTAAGGAGCATGTGCCTCTGTCACTGGGTGCTCCCTCTGTCCTCCTCATCCCTACCATGTCTCGCGGATGCTGTCCCTCCTAGTCCTGGCTATGGTGGTCTCATAGGTCTACTCACCCCCATGTTGCTCACTGACCTCCGAGAGCGTGTCGTGCTCTCTATCCTCGATCGTGCTTGATATGAAGCTGCTCTCTGCTCTGGTGGAACTGTGCTCTCATATAGTGTCCTCTAATGGTGTATATCCTCTCCGGTCTCTACCAACATCTATGCCATCTCCTATGCACTGGCATCCCGAATCGACCCAATATACTCAATGACTCTCTGCTCTTCTCCCTGTGCCTGCGCTATCACTGTATCTCGAGCCGTTGTGAGTCTAGCTTCTCCGCTCTGAACTAGCATTCTGTCTCTCTAATGTTGCAATGTGATCATGCTGACTCGCTATGGTAGCCCTGCACATCTCCATCTCCTCTATCCTAGCTGTCTCCGGCTCTATGGGTATATCCTACAATGCCTCCTGCTCGCCTGAATCTGGCTCATCCTCATCATCCCCCTCCTCATCTTCATCCTCATCATCCCCTTCATCCTCATCCCCACCCTCATCCTCCTCATCCTCATCATCTCCCTCCTCCTCTCCTATGAGTGGGAAGTCCTCCTTTCTCCTCGGTACCGGAATATTAGGATATATCAATGGCACTGGCTGCCATCGTGCAAACCATCTCTCATACTCCTCTGTCATCTCGGCATCCTCCACATCTAATCTCCAATCCCACTATCTCTATTGTAGCTGTGTGAAGTCAGCATATGCTATGTGTGGCTGAATCATACTCCCCCACTGACTTGTCTCTCTGTGAGATCGCGCAAAGTGTGCAGTCCTCCTAGGTACATCCTACCTCTCTCCAAACTGTTGTCTGACTCTCTCCAGTAGGTACATCTCAATCACTCTCTGGTGATTCACTAGTCACCCAATCAGGTACCTCTCCTATCTACAATATGGTATCTCATCACTATCATCTGACCATCTAGGGCAATCACGATATGGCCTCCATGTGAACTCTCTCAATCTGTCTAGCTCGTGTCGCCAATACAATATGTATCCAAAAGGACCCTATCTCAATGCTCCCCCATAGCAATACACATATGGTCAATGTGGTACTACCTGTCTCTCTATAATCGGTCGACATATGGCTATGTTCTCAAATACCCATACCTATAACAATGTGACTCCACAGCTCAAAGTCTGAACCCCCTGATATGCTATCTGATGCAACTGAAAATACAGCATAGCCAGTACGGATGGTCCCCATGCATACACTGTCCCCTCTGTCGCCATCAGCTCTAGCACTCTTCCCCATCCAATAGGGAATCCATGTCCTTGCCTGTCCCCTGCTAGTAGACATGCTATCACCACTGCTATCACCACATATCATTGATCATACTCTGATGCCATAGTCTCCCAGCCAATCTCCCTCTCCATGATATCCAGATCATTTGTGTCGCACTCAAATAATCTGCACAATGCATCTCTCCCTGTCACTAGATCATACTCTACCATCTCTCCATGAATCGGAATGCGGGGGATACGCCATACGTCCTCTAGTGTCACAGTCGCCTCTCCAGTCGCCAGATGGAAGGAGGAGGTCTCCGAATGCCATTGCTCTGCCAATGTGGTAAGTAGTCCTATGTTTGCCCTAATCTCGGGCATGAACGTGATATAGTATATCCCAAGTCCTACTAATGTATCTCTGTCCATGCTCCTGAGTCTATGTCGTAGCATGAAGCAGTTAGGTCGGTTCTCCCATGTGATCAACGGATACTGTCGACTCTGCATCACAATTGGGGCATATTTTGTCAGTTTTTGGGTTTGCTCTTACGGGTTGCATTTCCTCATTTCATCCACAAATCAGGGTGTTTCTAAGCTATTCTAACCTATCCTACCCTTATCCCCCCTTTTCGGATCATTTGCATGTTGTTTTTGATCTAAATTAGGTTCCCAATGCACAATTGCACCTGTGTGACAAGTCCTGCACTTGTGTCATGTAACCTATGCCTGTGTCTCCCTACACAAGTGTAGAAGACCCTACACAAGCGCAGGATTCACCCTACACAAGCGCAGGAGTCCCTTTCTGCATCCCTTGTGGGCCCCGCAATGTCCCGCAAGCAAGTCAAATTCATCAAATTGAAAACATGGGTTTTTGAGATACATATCGCTACTCCCACGTCATCCAGTCGTCTGAATGTGCATACACATTCTCCAAGGTGGTCTACCCTTGGAATGTTCGCCATCTCTCTACAAGTGTCCTTTTCCAGAGCAACAAATCCTCCTCTTTGGCTAGTGCAAATGAGCAATTTTCACTCTCTTTGTCTCATTTATAGATCTCTGTCAATGCATAGATGGACGTGCACTCTCTCCATCTCATGTTGGTCGTGGTCTTTTGCGTCTTCAATTTCTTGTCTTTCATGCATCCAGTCTCCGATTGTCAGTCTATTTGCTCCTATCATGTTCTATCATTATTATCGATCAATTGGCCTCTTTTCTGCATGTTTCTGGCCAATTCCTCGAGGGGGCATGCATATGTCATTGTCATTGTCTGGGGCATTTTCATTATTGTTCTTTGAAACAATGCTTAAAATCACATTGTCTCAAAGAGGGGCAAAATGTAGACACCTAAAAATGGTCAACGCTTGCGGAATCATACTTTAACATTTGCACATTGCCTTATTTTAGGGTTTTTGCGTCGCATTAACATTTTCTCCTATGTCACGCACTTGGTCTTTATCATTTGCAAGCATCGAGTCCTTCTTTTGCATTCTTCATCTGTCTTGCTCTCGAATTTGGTCTTGTCGACAACAATATTTGTCATGAATTTGGTTGGTCTTATCTTGTCACATCAAATGTGCGTATTCATTTGTCATTATTTTTGGACATCGTCAATCCTAATTAGGGTTTTGTCCTCTTATCGATCTTGTCATCTTGCGATTGATTTGTCATCGATCGTTGTCATTTTTCAATCTTGTCATCATGTGATCGATTTGTCATCGATTCTTTTCTTTTGATCAATTTGTCATCAATCTTGTCATTTTGCAATCTATTTTGTCATCGATCCTTGTCTTCTTGTCAATTTTGTCATTTTGCGATCGATTTGTCATTGATCATCGTCTTTCTCAATTGTGTCAATTCGGATCAATTAGTCATTGTTCCTCATCAATTGGTGCATTTATCAATCGAATCGTTTGTCAGCATTGGTCCTTTATCAGTCAAAATCATGATTAAATCGAATCGATATTGATTATCCTTTGTCAAGACCTAATTGTCATCCTTGCATTTCTAATTCATCTTCTAGGGTTTTATGATTTAATCATTTAATCCTGTTTGTCATTTCTCTCTCTAGGTTAAATAAATTATTTATTTATCCTAGGTCTTCGTGTCATAATTAAATGTTTATTTAATTGGCTAATTATTCCTCTTTTTGTGAATTAATTAATAAATGACAAATTATTAATTAATTTACCTAATTTCCATTTCTCTAATTTTTCCTAATTTCCTCATTTTCATCAATTTCTTAATTCCTAATTTTCCTCTTTTTCTAATTTTCTATTTTTATAATTCCTAATTTCAATTTCCTCCTATTTTCCTCCTAATTTCATGGGAATGACATTTCAATTTGTCATAATTTGTCATAATTGACAATCAATCAATTTTTGACATAGAAAGTTGTCATGATTTTGTCATGAATTATCAATCAATCAATTTTGCATAGAAAGTGCATAATTTGTCATAATTTGTCATAATTGACATTCTTGATTTGAATTTCCATTCGAATCACTATCATGCTAATTTGATCTTTTCTCTAATTTGTCTATAAATTGGATGAATTTCTTCTATCTCAATCTAATAATCACTTTGTCGAATCAATCACGCTTTGAGTACTCTTGCGCTAATTGTCAATCTTGCTTTCACATTAGGTTTATGCACTTGAAGGTGAGATCCACAAACAAAGGCTATTTGGAGAAGAAAGAAGGACAATGGAGCCGCATGAAGGAGACATTCGAATCTGCATCTGGTTTGCCTAGTTTTTAGTTTTGAATGTTTTATTTTCATGTCTTTATTGAGTGTGTTAGGATTGATCATTGCATTTGAGCTTTCGTGATTGAGCTATGACTAATGTTTATATTTTCTTTGATGATTTCCAATTTCCTAGCTACAGTTTCTTCCAATCAGCAAGGGAAAATAGTGTACCCTGTGCAGCAGTTGACATAGCTTATAAAATTGTGAAAAAGGGAATGAAAGTTGACTTATGTGAAGTGTTACTGAAGAACCTGTTTGAGAATCTGAACACAATAAGGAAGCCAAAGAAGAACAACTTGGCAAATACTCTAAAGTTTGGTTCACTTCTTGTATGCATGTTTTTCTACTTTGAAAAATCCTTTCCATCAGTCGGTAAAGTAGTTTGGTAGCTACACCGACCAATCACCCATCAGATTAATGACTTTGTCAATAAACTAGGTGATAATTTCAATGACATAATGGATGATTATTTCAGTAAATTTCAGGAGAAGATGCACAACAGGTACCGAATTCCACCCTAGCTAGTGGAGAAATATAAAGATGATATATGCTTTCAAGTAGACACTAACTACTGTTATGTGAATGTTGTGGAACCAAGAACTCAATCTTTGCCACCTATGGGTTACGAGATTGACTTTGACATCACACAATAGCAAATTGATGCATTTCTTACATTACCAAGGCATGCTACCGAGCTGAGGTATGGAACCTATGAAGAAGTGAAGGGAAAAGTAAAAATGAGCATTGTAGTACCCAAAGCTACAAGAAAAGCAACAAAGATGATAAAGGTTTTAACAGAGAAATTCGGAGAAGATTCTTCCTCCACACCTATCAAAGGCACTCTTGCCATCACCGAAGAGGAATCAGAAGCTCAAGAGGTAGCTATAACACTAACCACCAAATTGCCTAAGGGTAAAGTGTTAAAAAGAAAGAAACAAGACACTTCAAAGGCCCTATCGACACGTCCAACAAAGAGACCTAACATTAGAGCATTAGCTGCATCACCGAGTAAGAAACAAAAGAGTGTTACTGCTCCCAAGGTAACCAAGACCTACAAGAAATCTACTCGAAGACTCATTTTGGCAAAAGAGTCTAGTGATATAGAATTCGAAGATGCAAACAAATTCCAGATTATCAAGAGAAAGAAGGTAAATATACATAGTGTTGAAAACTTCTGCTCCAATCTGAAAGAATATGGCGGATTTGGTTCATTTTGATATGTCAAGTATGAAACTAGAAATAATGATGAGAAGAGACAAATTGAAGAAGCTGTAATCTACACACTTCTAAAGTTCCAGTTAGCTCCATTGGAACTAGTAAAGTCACTTCCAAATGAACTTTACTTACATATTGATAATAGGTGGAAATATGCAATGGACTCAGAGAAACAAATCAGAGAAAGAAGTCTAGTCCATCTATTTCTTGATATGTCTGTAGTAGAAATAAAGGAACATTTGACAACCTACAATTCAAAATTTCTTGTCAAACAAAGAGCCTTAAAATTGATGAATGGGCTATATATTGACATAGAGAATGAGACAAAAGAAAAATGGCAAGAAATCTTCAAAATAAAGGATGCCGGTGAACAATCTACAGTTGAAATCGTTGATGTCACCGAGCACGATCTTGATGTCACTAAGCACAGTCCTGATGCTACCAAACAAGACTTGACTGACACTATACAAACAGATGAAGATGTCATGGATACAGAGGAACAAGAGGAGGCAATGATAGATAGAAGGCACTACATATGCAAAACTTGTATCTAGTGAATTTGTATTAGAACAAGTTCAACTTTATCCACCGATCACTCAACCTGTCTCTACCGAAGCTCCTTAGGATACAGCACAAGGCACCAAAGGTCACAAGTCTACAACAAGAGAAGATACTACTCTAGAACAGACCTCTCAAGCACCTCCGAGCACCAAAAATGTAGCAATTGAGACACCCAGTACCGAGACACCAAAAGACACCACAGGGGCTATAGGAACCTACCGAGGGTCAGCAAGCCTCTCAAGCTATTGTCTTGGTCCAACTGACCAAAGGTAAAGAGAAGAAAGTGAAAAAGCATAGTTTCAAAGTTGATTTATCTAAACCAATAGTGTTGCCCAATGTGGATATATCAAAATTAAAGGGGCAAGCACTCATTGATTTCGGTGAACTATGCAAAGCAAAGGCCGAACAAGAAAAACAAATGGCCATACAAAAGAAGAATAAAGTACTTCAAAAGGTGAAGACACTGCTATCAGATATGCTACCTATAGCTACAGTGTCAACCGATGTAGCCATCCACATTCAACTGGATGAACTCCTTAATCAAATAGAAACATCCAGAGTTGATGCATCTGAGTATTTGAGCAAGCTAAAAGAGAAGGAGCTTACTGCAAAAATGATAGAAGAGGTATAGAAAACTCTAGCTATTGGCAAAGTCAAACTTGTCAAATTCATTGCTGAGTTGTCCCCTCAACTCAAGCACATTCTTTATTTATTTTAGAAACTCTGTACATTTTCTATATTCATTAAAGACATTAAGAATAAAATTGATGCAATTGAGAAAGAGATCACCGATCTCTCAAATAAGTTGACCCCTGAGCTCAATTCAGTTAAGAATTTTTATACCAAGCTTTGACAACTCATGGCTCAACAATTGGAACTAAGAAATGAAGAACATAAGATCAGGATGGATATAATGACACTCCAGACATTATTCCTTCCTCATCTTTCATCAGTTCAAGAACAGATTAATCGAGCCACACGCCTATCTACTACACAAGAGGGAAGCACTCTTGATGGCTTAATATCACTATTGGCTGATATTCAAGCACAAAATTCTTTAATGGAAAGTGTAAAGGATGCACTCTCTTTTGCTCTCACCAATGCCAGGAAAAATTACAAATCCATTTTTGACCAGTTACCACCCCCAGATGGAAATTAAGTTTCTGATGTTTGTCAAAAAGGGGGAGTAATACAATATATTTGGGAATGAGATATATTTGGGGAGTAATACAGTTTTGGTGATATAGTTTTGTCAAAAAGGGGGAGTAATACAATATATTTGGGAATGAGATATATTTGGGGAGCAATACAGTTTTGGTGATATAGTTTTGATATAGTATTCAGAGTATTGTATACAGGGGGAGTATACCGAGCAGAGTATGCAGAGTATCCAAGGACAGTATGCAGAGCACACAAGCACAGAACTGAGCATGCAAAATCAGAGTTATGTATAGTATAATGATAAGGGGAGTATATCTGAATATTCTATTTCATTGACTATTGTATATACTGTCAAGTATAGTCATTTTGCAAAGTATATAGATTTTTGAGTTATGACTTTGAAAGTAGTTTTTGTCAAACATCTCAACTAATGTCAAAAGGGGAGATTGTTACTACTTATCAAATTGCCATTAGTTTTTATATTCAAAGTCATACTATATACTCTAGTCAGTTAACACTACCGAATCATGTAGTCGGTATACACAGAGAAGTCAGTATGAACAGTCTAGTCGGTTATAGAGGAAAGCAGTCACAGAATGCAGTATACACCAAGCTGTCTACCAAGTATCTTTTCATGTCTACCGAGCAGCAAAGATGACACACTGAGTTGATATACATTGAGTGAAACATGTTACCAAATTCATTGAACTTGGACATGCATATGAAAACGTGTTACAAGATTGAGGCACATCTAATCGTTATCACATTGGAAATTGCACTAGAAGATTGTGTATGATTTCGAGGCCATCTATTTGTTTTAACTTTATTTTATGTTACTGCACTATTCTGTTTATGCATAATAGTAAAGTTATTATTCAAGAAAAGTTTTGGAGTACTGATTCACCCCTCCCCTCTCAGTACATTAGCTTTCCATATTGGGCCTAACAAGAAGTTGAGAATATGACCCCACAAAAGAGGAGGAAATTACTAGTGGAAGCTCGTATAATTGTGTTTCCAGGATGGGACTTGAGTGCCTTGTTTATTTTTGATTATTTTCTATACTTAGATAATAGGGATATGAAATTGGATATCCAAGGAGTAAAAGATAGTTTTATTGGATCAAGGTATGATCCAAATGAGGAAGAAATGTTGTTATGGGCCTTATACCCTCCAAATAAGAGACCTAAGATAATAGATGTAGATAAGGATTTTGTTCATATGATGAGGTTGAAAGTTGGAGAGGTGGATCCTATGGTCACTGCAGATATAGGGATTGGCATTTCTAGATTTAACAAGGCTCAGTTGAAATGGGAACTTGGTGAAAAGCATAAATACAAAGCATTGTATGAATTTGTTTTAAAAAGAGGAGGACATCTAGTACCACAAGTCACTGATTCTAGTGCCCAATGGAAAAGGAAGTTTGAGAAGCTATCCTTGGAACAAAATAAGATGAAGAAGAAAATGAAAACTATTAGGATGGATGTTTCCTATGTGTTCATGACAAGGAGATATGAAAATTTAGAAAAGGTTTTTCATGAGTTCTAGGGTGTGTATCAAAAGAACATGGATAATTTGGTTTCTAACCAAAGAATTCATGACAGACTCAATTTGTTATTATAGGATAAGTCTAACATAAGGATAACATAATTATATGAAATTCATGAGAAGTATACTAAAGAGTTGAAGGAAGAGTTCTAGGATTGCCAGGAGGTTTTGCAGAATGAGATTCCCAGTTTGGTTGATGATGTAGGGATTATCAAGGATAAAAATGCATGGATCTTAGAATGTAAGGCTTTACTTAGTGTAGCTCTCAGTGTCACCCAAGCAAATACCATGGATATGAATGAAATAGTTGACCAGTTAGAGAACTTGATTAAGATGGAGATGGTGCTCAGGGATACCATATTTAATGCAGTCACATACAAAGATGAAGGCTACCTAAAACACATCAGGAAATGCGGGAAGAGGCTGGATCCAAAGAATTAAAGTTTTTCTCATGCTTTTATAATTGTCTTATGTTATCTTAGTAGTTAAGTAGTTAAGTGTTAGGTTTTAGTTAGATTTTAGTTTAGCAAAATGAAACGGTGTGTCCTTTCATCTATGCCTATTGATTCACATACTTATAGTGAGTCATTTTGTATGTAAAAAATATCTTGGATCTAGGATAGAAGATTTTCGAAAATTTACAAAAATAACAATCAATGTTTCCTGTAAGGGCTATAAGTTATATGTATCAAGGAAGTCTATAGGAAGAAGAAGTATTTTTTGTGCAAACAGACTGTAATGGAGTATCTTTAAGTACATCTTCTGTATGCAATCATTTCCTAAGGATTAATATACAAGGTTTGTTGTTTCTCTTCTACATATTATGCATACTTTTGTGTTGATAAGTTATCTTTGTCCTCTTGATAAATTTGTCATTTGATTTGCTATGATGTGCCATGACATGTTGTTACATTAAATGTGAGATTGGGTTTTCATTGTTTATGTAACATATACTGAAACCTTCATAGTTGATGATTATTATTGTCTCTAGAGTTGATAGGATTTATTGTCCACAAAGTATCATAAATATCTCTGGATAGAGGCACTGGTCTATTATTTATTTTTTAAGGTCTTAGTTCGTTATGCATTTAAGGCCCTTAATAGAGAAACATTCTTCCTAAGGCCTATATGGACCGATCTTTGCATATTTCTTTTAAACCCTGAAAGCATTTTATTCTCAAAATACAATCATAATCATTTTCATTTCTTTTCAAAAGGTATTCACTTAAAGCACATAATAAAGCATAATTGCAGAATAATCATTTGCCAATTTTGCATTTGCTAACCATAAAGTTTAAATCCACTCTAACTAACCTCTTAGTGCTTGAGAGAGAAAGGTATACACACCTAGGTTCAGTGGAGCCTTAAGTGTAGAGGGATTTGGTCTTCAACCATCCCTGTTCATTGGCCAAAGCTAATTGGAGTAGTTGAGGATTTGGTGAACCCTTAAGTTTTCCAATCTGTGGTTTTTGGAACCAACAATTCCAACAAAAATGGTCATTATATAGTTGAAAATAGTCACTCACACACCTAGTATTACAAGATTGATGTGTTTGCATTAAAAATAGGTTTTTTACGAGTAAATATCATTAAGAGATAATTTATTATTATTGATTTACTTTATTCTTGAAAATGATATTTACGAGAGATAATATGAAAATGATTGTTATAGATTAATTATAAACCATTTACCATAGAAATTTTGAAATTGTCAAAATTAATTTCCTTATTCATTAAGTCTAGATACTTATGATATACTATTTAACATCAAGATTAACTTATAATTTATCATAATTCTCTAAACTAAATACTTTATCCATAACACATTCATTTTTAAAAGATTCATTTATTACAATTATAAAAAAATCTAAACACTAGTTGAATTCAAATTAGATTAACTAATTGTCTAAATACTATCTATATTTATTCAATATGAAATAGGGACCTTGTATAGAATAAATGGATTAAAACACACACTTGTAGCTATATAAAGCTAGAGAATTCAATTAAGCAGTTAACCTCAATGCTAAGACATGTCTTTCACAATGTGAAAAGTCATTTTTTTATAACTATTAGAGAGTTTCAAATTGGGCCCATTTGGCCTAGACTATGGTACCTAGTACTCTATTCTAGTAATTTTAAATCGAGAAAAGGTCAAGAAGTCAAAACAAAGAGTAAAAACCATAGATCTAGTGCTATTTGAGCATAATCAAGCATAATCAAGACATAAAAGGTAGAAACACTAAAGTGAGGCCCAAGTGAGCATGAAATTGTATGAGGATATAATTTATGACACTACATCTAATATCAAGTACTATTAATTGTTTACGATTTATCATTTATATTATGTTCTACTATTCCTTTTGTAGGACTTCATGAAAGAAAATCAATAACACCTTACATGATATTCAAGCAAGGATTTCATGCATAAGGTAATCATTTCAATTTTGTTTAAAAGTTATTTTCTCTACTTCCTTGAGGGAAAACACTCTTTTTCAATCATTCATTGTTGTTTTTGAGGTGGTAACACCAACGTAGGGCTTAAATTAGGAAATATCCTATCTATTACAACCTTTTATCTTTTTTCATGTGCGTAGGATCTAATCTAAAGATTGAATTTCAGAAAATTATACAGTCAAACAAAGTAGATAGTGAATAACCGTTTCAAACTTCAAACAAATGAAAACCCCAAGGATAGGGCACCCAACACCCCTTTCCTACCACTTTTCCTCAAAAATTTGAGGATAACAACCCAATAGGCTCCTAAAACCTATTTTTGACATTGGCTCGTGATGAAACCACCTACAAGATAGGGGTTTATAACACTTGTGTCCAAAATAATTAACACTAGATTTCAATACCAAGTTCCTCTATGTATCTCATTTTTATATCTATAATGAACTTGTGTACTTTTGTGTTTTGTTTTTTTCATATTGTTAATCTTATTCAATTTATCCTTCTTTTACCTAGATTGTTGTGTGCATGTGCACAATCAATCCAAATAACATACAATCAATAAGAGTGTGAGTCAGGGAGAACATGGTTCTTCCTTGCAAATGTCAAGCCAATCCAACTCATATCTCTAATGTTTAATGGGAGAGTAATTTGACCTAGGTTAATACACATGTTAGTTTAGGGTCAATTTTCATACATAATAGAGATGGATACCTTAGATATATGAGACCTAAGATCTAGTTAATTTTCCTAAGAGATTAAAACATATTGGTTACAAATGGGTAGATGAGACATTGTTGGATGTTGTTGAGAAGTTTCCTAGAATGATGTGTTGTCATTGATGTCAACATATTTTTGTGTGTTCCAATGTTACAGTTTGATTACATGAGTTGGTTTGGACAGTGTATTGCAGATGAGTTGTTGCGGATTAAAGGGTTTTGAGATAAGTATCTCTATTTGATTTAGCTATAGTTTTAGAGGTTTGCATGGAGATTTGATCGAGTTATGAGATCTGGTATTGCAGTTGTTTTTTGAATTGTTCAATTTTGATTATGGTACCTAGTACTCTATTCTAGTAATTTTAAATTGGGAAAAGGTCAAGAAGTCAAAACAAAGAGTAAAAACCATAGTGTTGGCATTTCAATAAGGATATTGAGAAGGTTGTTGGATGTTTACTATCTTAATATTATTATTTTGTCATTGATGTAAAGAAACTGATTTTCTAATTCAGTATGATGTTGCCATATCTTACGAAGTATGATTTGATGAGTATAAAGATGTCAGTAAAAGAAACAGAAAGATTGTGATGAATAAGGGGAGAAATAAGTTATTCAATGGGCAGCTATTACCGAGTTAGACAATAATGAGATCATGATGTTTAGATTATTTTGATATCCTACATATGTTGTTGATTGTAAGGTTAATACTATACTATATTACCGAGAAAATAACCTAGTCGGTAAACCCTAAGGTTATTGCTATCGGTTAATGAAGGCGGAATGTCTACTGAGCTGTAACAGAATGCATTAAATGATTAAAAGTGTTATTTAATGAAGGGAGCTCATGAGTTGGAATTGATTAAATGATTGGTATGTCGTGCGTGAAGTTTTTTAAGGATCTATGGTAAAGCAAGATCAACAGGAAGATCTACAGCTCAGATTGAACAGCGATACCTTAGCACAAGTTCCAAGAAATGTATGCAAGTTCCAAGGTGAGGTAAAACGTTTTCAGATCAAAGAATACATTGAACCTTGTCAAGTTTAAAGATCTAATGGCTATGATTTACCATGGGATATGTGATCAAGGAGATTAAGCGATTAGCAAATTTTTTATAAATAAGGAAATATTGATAAACAATGTATGCAGGCAAGTGTAAGCACAGGGATGCTACATAGTGATTACCGAGCACAGAATCTTGAAGACCTATTTGATTAACAGAGTATAGAGCCCAGCAGAGGGACAAGATAAGTCCTATGACTAAATTGTATTGAGCACATAAGAATCTACTTTAGCATTTTTGATGTGAAGTTGCAGATATATTTTATTACTGTTATTTTGTAAAGTGACAGAAAATATCTTAACCGAGTGGACTTAATAGTCTTATTTGTAAAACCCTCTAGCAAGGTGACATTCTGATTGAGTGTTTGAAACCCTTTAACAAGGTCACCTCTAACAAGGTGAAGATCCTAACAAATCTGAGGGAAATCCCTTAACCGGGTCACATCTAGCAATGTGTTTGTAATCTTTAACAGGATTTGCTTTTTACCGAGCATACTCTAGAAGAGTATATTTCTTAGTGGGTCCGAAATCCCAAGTTGTTTTTCCCTATTTGGGTTTCCATGTTAAATCTAGTGTTATGAGTGTTATGATGTTTATATGCTTATGAGTTTGCATGTTTAGCAGTTTTGATTATATTGCTGAAGTATATGTTACCGAGGTTGAATCTGTTGTTTTTATGGAAGATTAAGTTTGTATGATTCACCCCCCCCGCTCATCTTGTTAGCTTGGCATCTGTACTTAACAATTAGTATCATAACTATCAATTGGTATCAGAGCTTTGGACTCCGGAAGAAAAAGTTTAAAGGTACTTGAGGAAAAGATCCAGAGATGTATAAGAGGGATGCACCGAAGCTGAACAAGTCTAGTTTCTCTACATGGTAGAAAAGGATGAAGTTGCACCTATCAGGAGTTGGAGAATATGTTGTATATTATCTGGAGAATGATTTCATTACACCTAGCACCTATCCATTGACAATGGAAGAGATAAAGGCAAAGCAAGAACATATTCAAGCAATGATTGAAATAACATCTGCATTGACCGACTTAGAGTTTAATGATCTAGAAGGCTAAAATGATGCCAAGGCAAAGTGGGACAAGATCATATCTATGTATGGAGGTGATGAACATGTTCAAAGAGAAAAAGTGGATAGTCTAAGAGGACAACTTGAATCTATGAGGATGAATGAAGGTGAGAACATAACCCAGTACAGTACAAGACTAAAGGAGATTGTCAATCAAATCAAAGGAGTAGGAGGAACCATTGAAGAAGAGGATGTCACAAGTAAGTTATTGAGAACCCTTCTACCTGCTTATGCAATCCGAGTCTCTACAATCAATGAATTGAGGTCTGTACCCAATATGTTAGTTTCTTTGGATGCTACTATTGGTAAGCTACATGCATTTGAATTAAGTAATTTTGATAACAATGGGTCTTCGGTAAATAAAGTTGAATCTGCATTCAGTTCTTTTCTTCTTGGTGAATCTAATGATTACAATGATAGAATGAGTAAGTATTCTAAAGGGAATCACAATGGAGCAAGTGAAATTTTTTGTAAGAACATGGAAGAAGTATACAAATTGTATGAGGAAATCAGAAAGCAAGAAGAGTTTGAAGCACTATTAGCCAGAAGGTTGCTGAGAGGCAAAGGTAAGTATAAAGGAAAACTACCTTTGAAATGTTTCAATTGTGATCAGATAGGACATATGGCTTCTAACTATCTTGACAAAGATTCTACTAAAAAGAGAGATTACCGAGATGACAGACAGAAAAATAATCATTACAGAGGATACCGAGACTTCAGAAGAAGAGATAGAAAGTCATGCCTAATAGCCGATGAGGAATCAAATGATGATAAATTAGATGAAACTGATACAAAGGAAGTAGTTTATGTGGCTATTAAAGATGGATCAAATGAAGAAAGGTACAAAGAAAAAGCCCTAATATATCACATAAATATTAATGATTCTTGGATCATAGATAGTGGATGCTCACATCACATGATAGGTGATAAACTCAAGTTTGTTAAATTAGAAGATTTGGTAATGATGCACCATGTCCGGTAAAAGGTAAAGGATCCATAACACTTCTTGACAATGCTAAATGTAGTGATGTTTATTGGGTTGAAGGTTTGAAATATAATTTGTTGAGTGTAGCACAGCTAAACAACACAAGTTACCAAATAGAATTTCATAAAGGAATTTTCAAAGTTCATGACAAGCATGGAAAGTTAGTTGCTACTGAGACTCAAAAAAAAGGTAATACATTTCATCTTGACTCAACTAGGAACAAGTGCTTGTATACAAAGATAGATGATACCTGGTTATGGCATAAAAGGTTTTGTCATGTAAATTTTGATAATCTGATCAAAATAAGTAAGAAGCACCGAGTAAGAGGTCTACCGAGTTTGAAAAAACCTAAGAATGCTATGTGACGAGGATGCTAGATGGGTAAGATGAAAAGATCAAGCTTTACAAGTAAGTCCTACACTTCTAAGGGAATTTTAGATCTTGTGCACATGATCCTTGTGGTCCTATGAAAGTTCAAAGTTATTATGGTGATAAATATTTCATATTATTTGTGGATGATTACTCAAGGATGATGTAAGTAATGTTTTTAAAAGAAAAATCAGAAGCTTTTCAAATGTTTAAATGGTACAAGGCAAGAGTTTAAAATGAAACAGGAAGACAACTAAAATATCTTAGATTTGATAGAGGAGGAGAATTCACTTCTGATGAATTCATCTTATTCTACAATTATCATGGTATAAAAAGACAAGTCTTTGCATTGAGAACTCCACAACAAAATGGGATAGCTGAGAGAAGAAACAGATCTATTGTGGATTGTGCCAGAACCCTGATGATTGAAAAGAAAGTGCCACAAACATTTTGGAGAGAAGCAATAAGCACAGCAGTTTACACCCTAAACCGAATACAACTGAAGAAAGGAACTTTGAAGACACCATATAAAATCTGGTATGACAAGAAACCTAATGTAAGCTACTTCAAAATCTTTGGAAGTAGATGCTATGTACACAAAGATGATAGAAATGGAAAGTTTGATCAGAAAAGTGAAGAAGGAACGTTTCTTGGTTATTCTTCTAAAACTAAAGCATTTAAATGTCTAATCAAATCATCTAACAAAATAGTAGAAAGTGCAAATGTGAAAATTGATGAATTTGCAGAAAGAAATGATGAAGGAAACTCTAAAGAACCAAAAGATTATGAAGGATTTGTATATGTTCAACCGAGAAGTCCTACCGAGAAAGCTGCTGAAGAAAATGAAGATAATGTCCAGTTACTGAGTGATGAAGAAGATCATATAGAACCTACCGAGCCTGTATTAGCCAAGTATGTCATAAGGAATCATGCATCAAGTTAGATTATACTAGATAAGGATGATCCAGTGATGACAAGGAACAAATTGAGACGGAACACATGTCTGATATCTGAATTTGAACTGAGAATAGTGAAAGAGGCATTTAACAATGAAGATTGGATAATTGCTATGACAGAAGAGATTGATCAAATCAAAAAGAATGACACATGGACACTGGTCCCAAGATCGAAGGACAAAAATGTAATCGGTACAAAGTGGATTTTCAAAAACAAGCTGAATGAAAAAGATGAGGTCATTTGAAATAAAGCAAGACTAGTTTGCAAAGGTTATGCTCAAGAAGAGGGAATTGATTATGGTGAGACTTTTTCACCTGTGGCAAGACTTGAAGGAGTAAGAACATTGTTGGCATATGCTACTTTCAAAAATTTCAAGGTATATCAAATGGATGTCAAATCTGCATTTCTGAATAGTATATTAGAAGAAGAAGTTTTTATTGAACAACCTGAAGGATTTGTTGAAGGAGAGAATAAAGATCAGGTATGTAAATTGAACAAAGCTTTATATGGTTTGAAACAAGCACCTAGAGCATGGTATGAGAGATTGCACTCTTATTTAATGAAGATTGGTTTTATAAGGACAAGTGAAAACAACAATATGTACATGAAGAATGATGAAAATGGAATACTGATCCTAGCCATATTTGTTAATGATATTATCTTTTGTGGAAATGACTCTTTATGCAAGAACTTTGGAAATAAAATGAGCAAAGAATTTGAGATGTCATTAATCAATGAGATAAAGTATTTTATAGGTTTACAAATACTACAAATGAAAAATGAGATTTTCATTACTCAATGCAAGTACATAAAGGAAATCTTGAAGAAATTTGGAATGGAGGACTCAAAACCAGTAAGTACTCCTATGACTACCAACTGCAAATTATCAAAGAATGATGAATCTACATCTGTTGATGAGACACTTTACTGATCCATGATTGGAAAGCTACCATATGTTGTTCACAACAAACCAGACATAGCACATGCAGTAGGTATAGTTGCAAGAATTTCTATAGATCCCAAGGAAACACACATGATAGCAATCAAGAGAATTTTTAGATACTTGAAAGGTACTGAGGATTATGGCTTAGTATATCAGAAAGGAAATGACTTTGATTTAAAATTTTATACTGATGCTGATTGGGCAAGCAACATTGATGACATAAAAAGCACAAGTGGAGGAGCTTTCTTTGTAGGAGAAAGACTAGTGAGTTGGCTTAGCAAGAAACAAGGATGTGTTTCACAGTCAACAGCAGAAGCTGAATATGTTGCTACAACATTGAATTGTACTAATATAGCATGGATCAAACAATTGTTTTAAGGTATAAATGAGAAAGTTACTGAGCCAGTAACTAAATTCTGTGACAATACTAGTGCCATTAACATTTCAAAGAATCCTGTTATGCACTCTAAGACAAAGCACATCTCTATCAAATATCATTATCTTAGAGAATAAGTTCAAGAGAAGAAAGTGGTGTTGGAGTATGTTAGCACAAAGGAACAAATAGCAGATATCTTCACAAAGCCACTGCCAAGGGACACTTTTGAGTATCTCATAAGTAAGTTAGGGGTCCTACCCCTATCTTCTACTCACTGGAAGAGTTCGGTGAAAGCATCGATTCGATGAATCTATAGAATATTATGTGTGGATTGATGCCTATTTACACACTTTAGGATGTTTTCTAAAGGTGTGCAGGGAACAATTACAAGGAATAGGAATTGAAGACATAATGCTTTGACCGAGATTGAGTTGACACATAACAGCGAGGAATTCACTTCTCAGCAGAAGAAATCATGTTTTAGTTCTTTACTTTTTGGCATTGTTGTCAAAGGGGGAGAAGACTATTGTATGGGGGAGAAGTCTGATGATAGGGGAAGAGCATTTCAGAATCTCATAGCAATCTAAATCCAAATCAGTAGGTCAAATCAATTGGTTTTGCCATCAATGCCAAAGAGGGAGATTGTTGGCATTTCAATAAGGATATTGAGAAGGTTGTTGGATGTTTACTGTCTTAATATTATTATTTTGTCGTTGATGTCAAGAAATTGATTTTCTAATTTAGTATGATGTTGCCATATCTTAAGAAGTATGATTTGATGAGTATAAAGATGTCGGTAAAAGACACAAAAAGATTGTGATGAATAAGGGGAGAAATAAGTTATTCAATGGAGAACTATTACTGAGTTAGACAATGATGAGATCATGATGTTTAGATTGTTTTGATATCCTACATATGTTGTTTATTGTAAGGTTAATACTATACTATGTTACCGAGAAAAGAACCTAGTTGGTAAACCCTAAGGTTATCGCTATCGGTTAATGAAGGCGAAATGTCTACCGAGTGAAGTTTAGTATTTACCAAGTTGCAACCAAGCTGTAACAGAATGCATTAAATGATTAAAAGTGTTATTTAATGAAGGAAGCTGATGAGTTGGAATTGATTAAATTAGTGGTATGTCGTGCATGAGGTTTGTTAAGGATCTATGGTAAAGGAATATCGATAGGAAGATCTATAACTCGGATTGAACCACGATACCTTAGCACAAGTTCCAAGAAATGTATGCAAGTTCCAAGGTGAGGTAAAACATTTTCAGATTGAAGGATACATTGAACCTGGAAGAGTTTAAAGATTTGATGGCTATGATTGATCATGGGATATGTGATCAAGGAGATTAAGTGGTTAGCAAATTGTTTATAAATAAGGAACTATTGATAAACAATGCATGCGGGCAAGTGTAAGCATAGGGATGCTACATAGTGATTACTAAGCACAAAAGCTTGAAGACCTATTTGATTAACAGAGTATAGAGCCTAGCAGAGGGACAAGATAAGTCCTATGACTAAATTGTATTAAGCAAATAAGAATCTGCTTTAGCATTTTTGATGTGAAGTTGCAGATATATTTTATTATTGTTATTTTGTAAAGTGACAGAAAATCTCTTAACCGAGTGGACTTAACAGTTTTATTTGTAAAACCCTCTAGCAAGGTGACATTCTGATTGAGTGTTTGAAACCCTTTAACAAGGTCACCTCTAACAAGGTGAAGATCCTAATAGATCTGAGGGAAATCCCTTAACCAGGTCACATCTAGCAATGTGTTTGTAATCTTTAACAGGATTTGCTTTTTACCGAGCATACTCTAGAAGAGTATATTTCTTAGTGGGTCCAAAATCCCATAGTGGTTTTTCCCTATTTGGGTTTCCACATTAAATCTGGGGTTATGAGTGTTACAATGTTTATATGCTTATGAGTTTGCATGTTTAGCAGTTTTGATTATATTGCTGAAGTATATGTTACCGAGGTTGAATCTGTTGTTTTTATGCAAGATTAAGTTTGTATGATTCACCCCCCCCCCCCTCTCATCTTGTTAGCTTGGCATCTGTACTTAACAATTAGTATCAGAACTATCACATAGATCTAGTGTTGTTTTGAGCATAATCAAGCATAATCAAGACATAAAAGGTAGAAACACTAGAGTGAGGCCCAAGTGAGCATGAAATTGTACGAGGATATAATTTATGATACTACATCTACTATCAAGTATTATTAATTGTTTATGATTTATCATTTATATTATGTTCTACCATTCCTTTTGTAGGACTTCATGAAAGAAAATCAATAACACCTTACATGATATTCAAGCAAGGATTTCATGCATAAGGTAATCATTTCAATTTTGTTTAAAAGTTATTTTTCTCTACTTCCTTGAGGGAAAACACTCTTTTTCAATCATTCATTGTTGTTTTTTAGGTGGTAACACCAACATAGGGCTTAAATTAGGAAATATCCTATCTATTACAACCTTTTATCTTTTTTCATGTGCGTAGGATCCAATCTAAAGATTAAATTTCAGAAAATTATACAATCAAACAAAGTAGATACTGACTAATAGTTTCAAACTTCAAACAAATGAAAACCCCAAGGATAGGGCACCCAACACCCCTTTCCTACCACTTTTCCTCAAAAATTTGAGGATAACAACCCAATAGGCTCCTAAAACCTATTTTTGACATTGGCCCGTGATGAAACCACCTACAAGATAGGGGTGTATAACACTTGTGTCCAAAATAATTAACACTATATTTCAATACCAAGTTCCTCTATGTATCTCATTTTTATATCTATAATGAACTTGTGTACTTTTGTGTTGTGTTTTTTTCATATTGTTAATCTTATTTAATTTATCCTTCTTTTACCTAGTTTATTGTGTGCATGTGCACAATCAATCCAAATCACATACAATCAATAAGAGTGTGAGTCAGGGAGAACATGGTTCTTCCTTGCAAATGTCAAGCCAATCCAACTCATATCTCTAATGTTTAATGGGAGAGTAATTTGACCTAGGTTAATACACATGTTAGTCTAGGGTCAATTTTCATACATAATAGAGATGGATACCTTAGATAGATGAGACCTAAGATCTAGTTAATTTTACTAAGAGATTAAAACATATTGGTTACAAATGGGTAGATGAGACATTGTTGGATGTTGTTGAGAAGTTTCCTAGAATGATGTTTTGTCATTGATGTCGACATATTTTTGTGTGTTCCAATGTTACAGTTTGATTACATGAGTTGGTTTGGCCAGTGTATTGTAGATGAGTTGTTGCAGATTAAAGGGTTTTTGAGATAAGTATCTCTATTTGATTTAGCTATAGTTTTAGAGGTTTGCATGGATATTTGATCGAGTTATGAGATCTGGTATTGCAGTTGTTTTTTCAATTGTTCAATTTTGATTAGTGTTTTGGATTTTTCTCCACATTGCTCTATGTTGCAATATCTTGGTTTGCAGATTTGGCAGAGTGTTTGGGACCTTCTAGTGTGTCCTCAATTCAGATGGTTCATGATTTGGACGTCTACAAGTGAATTAATTAGTTTGACAGTTAGTTCAGTTAATGTTCTTGAGGTTCGGTATAATGATGATAGAGATTATACTAAGTGGTGTTGGTGCAGTTGTTGTTGTGGTAATTCATGATGCTTGTGGATGTTTCTAAATCATTTCATATCCTTGTTGATGATATGCATTGATCATTGTACTTATTATTGATAATTTTCCTTGATCGAGTGGTGTTATTCATTTTCTTAGACAACATGATGATTGGAGCATGTTGTAGATGTTCAAGGCATAACTCTTGGAGATGTTTCATGTTCAAGGTGTTTATTTAGGTCCATACTATTCCCTAGCCAACATTGTTTTGGTCTGCATGTAATGTTCTAGCGTGTATGGCTATAGCTTTGTAATTTGTGATGTGTGTTGATCCAACCTTGAAATGTAAGTTTATGATGTTGACAATATGATGGAATTGATTATGTGTTGCATTGATGTTTTTTCATTGATGTCAACACTAGCTTTCATGGTTGTTTACTGACTTCCGATAGAAGGATTGGATTGGGAAGAATATCAGTTGATTGTCACTGGTATGATTTGGATGATGGAATAAGTTTGTATGAATGGTTCATACACTTCTAAAGTACATTTTAGTCAGTTGGTATTGAATTGATGATCGGATGTTGTCTTATGTTCTAGTAAGCCTGCTTTATAGGTCTGGTAAGGGTTTCACTGGCAGACCTTTATTGAAAATATTTGATGAAATGCATAAGTGGTGTTGTTGCAACTTCTAGAAGGGATTATAGATGTTGATGGTGATTGCATTTGCTCCTCGACTGATTGGTGGCATTTCTTTGGCATGTGTGGATCTAATTTAGGTTTGGTGCTATCTAGGTTATGGACCAGTTTTCATGTAACGTGTTGGTGGATCCTTTGATGCACTTCTGGGATGTTTTATTGATTGGATGATGTTTGTTTGGCCTTAGGATGACATTTTTTATGATTTTATTTCAGGATTATGTAATGGATCTATTGAATTATCATTTTGGTGGCCGATCTAATTGGTTATGTCCTGGGTTGGTATAAATATATGTAAGATCTCATTGTAGATCATGGGAAAATAGAGAATAATGTAATAATTATTTGTGCATAGGATTTGGTCCATCATAGGTGATCAAGTGGGGTTTATGTAAGAGGTCTTAGACCTCCGGTATTGAGCTTAACCAAAACTGTAATCCAGCATGTCTGATGCTAATCACAAGCAGTTCTTCTTTTTGGATTGTTGTCCAAATATTTTGAGGTGGTTGGTCTCTTCTATAGCCAGTTAGACTATATTGTGATGAGCAATGCGCTCTAGGTAGTGTACCTTCCTACATGTGCAGGCCCCTATTGTAATCATATACTTTCTATAGAAGTACCATGTAAGTGTGGGTAGGGTTTCCCACCATGGTTTTTCCCTTTACAAGGTTTTCCACATATAAATCATGATGTTATGTGTTATTCTTTCATGGTATTGATTCTCTGGTTTTCAATTATTCTTTAATGTTTTATCAGTTATTCTGATAAAAGGTTTTAAGTGTTTTAATTCACATTATTTGTTAACAACTGATTCACCCCCCCCTTAGTTGTTCACCAGTTATCCTAAGAATTGGTATCAGAGCCTAGTCCTCTTTTTGTAGAAGCTTAACCACCTGAGTAAGATCCTATGGCAACCTAATAGTTCAACTACTATTTATCAGAAGGACAACCCTAGGCTTGATGGAGCAAACTATGGAGTATGGAAAATTCATATGGATACTCATTTGAGATGCATTGGAAAGGAAATTTGGGAAATAACTCAAAAAGGTTACACCCCTCATGATCTGACATATGTTAATCTTGCACTAGAAGACTTGGAAAAGAACATTGAAAATGATTGTAGAGCTAGAGAAGCCCTCTTAAGTGCCTTATCAGATCAGAAAATCATGGGACTATCAGATAAATCATCAGAAAAATCTATATAGGACAATTTGGAGACTCTGAATGAAGGTGATCCCACTGTTAAAATTACAAAACTTGAATATTACCAGGTAAGATGAAAGAATTTTTGCATTCACAGAAAGGGTAAATGAAATTGTATTAGGAATTCAGTGTTGTAGTGGATCTTTGAGTGAAGAAGAGATTGTTTCAAAAGTATTTAGGTTTTTTCCACTGGCATATAAGATGCAGGTAACTGCAATTAATAGGATAACAACCATTCCTAATTCTTTTGTCGATAGAGGTACTCTTATTGGAAAGATATCTTCTTTTGAGCTTAAACAATTTGGTCCTTTAGGAGCTACAAATATTGATACTATATTTAAGGTATCTACATCATCAACCGACAAGCAAGATTGGAAAGTTTTGTATACAAAGGAATTGGAAGAGATTAGGAAAGAAGATGAAAAGCTTGAGAAACTTGAAGCCAGATTTGCTAGAAGGATACCTAAAGGTTTGACGAGAAGTAAGTATGAAAGAAAATCTCCTTTCAAATGTTTTGCATGTAATAAGTAGGTCACTTTGCATCTAGATGTCCTGAAAGAAATTCAAAATTGGAAGAAAGAGTAAGAAGATCTTTTAAGCCTGACCCTGAATATTAGATCAAGCATAAGTACAAGAGAAACAAAAACAAATCATGCTACTATGCTAATGAGGAAGGAGTAATTGATAACTCAGAAGAAGAACCAGAAGGAAATTCAGCTAGTGGATCTGGCAATAGAAAAGATTGGGTATTTTATGCTATGAAGGAAGATGATCCGAAACCATTTATCAAAAATGAGGAAAAGGACCTTGCAGCAAAACTTGAAGAAAATGATGAATGGGTAATAGACAATGGATGTTCTCATCATATGATAGGTGACAAAATAAATTTTCTAACCCTGGAAGAATTTGATGGTGGTCAAGTCAGATTTCGTAATAACAAAGCATGCATGATCAAAGGAAGAGGAACCATTTCATTGGATCTAAGCATAACACTGATAATTTCTATTATGTTGAAGTTTTGAAACATAATCTTTTGAGTGTAGGACAGTTGGTAGATAGAGGATTTCAATTACAATTCAAGGATAGAAAGTGCAAAACTATTAGCAAATCAGGATTGGAGATTGCAACCGATACACAGACAAAAGGTAACATCTTTCATTTGAACTCCGATGAAAAGATATGTTTGACTGTACATATTGATGAAAGCTGGCTATGGCATAAGAGGTTGTGTCATGTAAATTTTGATTACATTGTAAAGATCAGTTTAGCTAAGGTAGTTAGAGATTTACCTAAGATTGTGAAGCCTCATAATCTGGTATGTAAGGAATGTCAAATGGGTAAGAAAATCATAACTTATTTAAGAGCATACCTGATAAATCTATTGATATTTTTGATTTGATTCATATTGAACTATGTGGTCCTGCTAATACAAGAAGCTTTCAAGGAGATAGATATTTCATTTTAATCATTAATGACTATTCTAGAATGATGTGGGTTGCTTTTCTAAGGGAGAAATTTGAAGCTTTTGAGAAATTCAAGATCTTTAAAGCTATGGTTGAGACAGAGATAGGAATGAAAAAAAAGTGTTTGAGATCAGATGAAGGTGGTGAATTCACATCTAGTGAATTCAATAGTCATTGTGAGAAAAATGGCATTAGGAGATATTTATCCATACCTTGGACACCTCAGCAGAATGACATTGTGGAAAGAAAGAACAGAACCATTTTGGGTGTATCCAAACCATGATGATGGAAGCTAATTTTCCTCATATCTACTATAGAGAAGTAGTAAGTACAATGGTTTATATATTCAATAGAGTTCATATCAAAGGAGATACCAGTAAGAGATGTTATAAATTATGGTTTGGTCATTCTCCTACTCTTAAGTATTTCAAAATCTTTGGAAGTAAGTGTAATATCAAAAGAGATGATTTCATTGGAAAGTGTGACCCTTGATGTGATGCAGGAATATTTCTTGGTTATTTAAATAAAATAAAATCATATTGATGTTATTGTATAGTTTTGATCCCAATAGCTAACAAGATGAAATAGGGGGGGTGAATCATACAAACTTAATCTTCCATAAAATCAATAGATTCAACCTCGGTAACTTATACTTCAACAATATAACCAAAAATTGCTAAACATGCTAACTCATAAACACATAATCATCATAACACATATAACACCAGATTTAACATGGAAACCCAAATAGGGAAAAACCATTGTGTGATTTTGGACCCACTAAGAAATATACTCTTCTAGAGTATGCTCAGTTAAAAGCAAATCTTGTTAAAGATTACAAACACATTTCTAGATGTGACCCAGTTAAGGGATTTCCCTCAGATCTGTTAGGATCTTCACTTTGTTAGAAGTGACCTTGTCAAAGGATTTCAAACACTCATTTAGAATGTTACCTTGATAGAGGGTTTACAAATAAAACTGTTAAGTCCACTCCATTAAGAGATTTTCTATCACTTACAAAATAATAGTAATAAAATATATCTGCAACTTCACATCTAAAATGCTAAAGCAGATTCTATTTTCCTCAAAACAATCTTTTCGTAGGACTTATCTTGTCCCTCTGCTGGGCTCCCTACTCTGTTATTCAAACAAGTCTTCAAGCTTCTATGCTCGGTAATCACTATGTATCATCCCTGTGCTTACACTTGGCCGCATACATTGTTCATCAACAATTCCTTATATATAAACAATTTGCTAACCACTGAATCTCCTTGATCACATTTCCCATGATCAATCTTAGCTGTCAAATCTTCAATCTTGACTAGGTTCAATGTATCCTTCAATCTGAAAATGTTTTACCTTGCCCTAGAACTTGTGTACCTTCCTAGGAACTTGTGCTAGGTTATTGCGGTTCAATCTGTGTTGTAGATCTTCCTCCTGATTTTCCATTGCCGTAGATTCTTAACAAACTTCGTGCATGGCATACCAATCATTTATTCATCTCCAGCTCATCAGCATTCTTCATTAAATAATTCTTTTATCCATCCAATGCGATCTGTCATAACTCGGTTGCAACTTAATAAATACTAAACTTTACTCGGTAGACATTCCACCTTCATTAATTGATATCGATAACCTTAGGGTTTACCGACTAGGTTCCTTAGGGTTTACCGACTAGGTTCTTTGCTCGGTGACATAGTATACTATTCACCTTACAATCAACAACATATGTAGGATATCAAAACAATCTAAACATCATGATCTCATCATTGTCTAACTTGGTAATAGTTTCCCATTGAATAACTTATTTCTCCCCTTATTCATCACATTCTTTTTATGTCTTTTACCGACATCTTAATTCTCTTCAAATCAATCTTCTCAAGATATGGCAACATCATATTGAATCAGAAAATCAATTTCTTGACATCAATGACAAAATAATGTTATAAAGATAGTTATCATCCTTCTTCAGTTATATCAATAATCTCCAACAACCTTCTCAATATCCTTATGAAATATCAACAATCTCCTTTCTATTGTAATGCCAACAATCTCCCCCTTTGGCATTGATGCCAAAACCATCAATTAAATGGTAATACCAACAAGATATTCAAATTGATTCGGATTCAGATTGTTGTTAGACTTCTCCTGTTATCCAATAATCTTCTCCCCCTATCATTAGTCTTCTATTATCTTCTTAATTTAGGGCTTTACCTATTTAGTCTACCATTTAGTCTTCTCCCCCTTTGACAACAATGCCAAAAAGTAAAAACTAATTCATGATTTCTTCCCTTGTGAAGTGATTTGCCTTGCTATGTATCATCTCATTCTTGGTCAGAGCAACTTGTCTCTATTCACTATTTCTTGTATTCTGTTCCCTGATCACTTTCCTGCACACCTTTAGGAAACCTCCTAAAGTGCATAAATCAACATCAACCCACACATAATATTCTATAGATTCATCAAATTGATGCTTTCACCAAACTCTATCAGTGAATAGAAGATAGGGGTAGGACCCCTAGCTTGCTTCTGAGATACTCAAAAGTGTCCCTTGGCAGTGGCTTTGTGAAGATGTCTGCTATTTACTCCTTTGAAATGATATATTCCAGCACAACTTTCTTCTCTTGAACTTCTTCTCTGAGATAATGATACTTGATAGAAATATGTTTTGTCTTAGAGTGCATTACCAGATTCTTTGAAATGATAATGGCACTAGTATTATCATAGAATATAGTTACTGGCTCAGTAACTTTCTCATTTATACCTTCCAACAATTGCTTGATCCATGCAATATTGGTACAATTCAATGCCACAACAACATATTCAGCTTCAGCTGTTGATTGTGAAATACATCCTTGTTTCTTGCTAAACCAACTTACTACTCTATCTCCCAAGAAGAAAGCTCCACCACTTGTGCTTTTCCTATCATCAATGTTTCCTGCCCAATCAACATCAGTATAAACATTCAAATCAAAATCATTCCTCTTTTCATATACTAAGCCATAGTCTTCAGTGCCTCTCAAGTATCTGAAAATTCTCTTGATTGCTGTCATATGGGTTTCTTTGGGATCTGCAAGAAATATTGCAACAATACCTACTACATGTGCTATATCCGGTCTACTATGCACAACATATTGCAACTTTCCAATCATGGATCGATAAAGTGTCTCATCAACAGATGCAGATTCATCATTCTTTGATAGTTTATAGTTGGTAGTCATAGGAGTACTTATAGGTTTAGAATCCTCCATTGCAAACTTCTTCAAGATTTCCTTTATGTACTTGGATTGAGTAATGAAATTCTCATCTTTCATTTGCAATACCTATAAACCTATAAAATACTTTATCTCACTGATTAATGACATCTCAAATTATTTGCACATTTCATTTCCAAAGTTCTTGGATAGAGAATCATTTCCACAAAAAATAATATCATCAACAAATATGGTTGACATCAGTATTCCATTGTCCTCATCATTCTTCATGTACATATTGTTGTTTTCACTTGTCCTTATAAATCCAATCTTGATCAAATAAGAATGCAGTCTTTCATACCATGCTCTAGGTGCTTGTTTCAGACCATATAAAGCTTTGTTTAGTTTACATACCTGATCTTTACTCTTGTCTTCAACAAATCCTTCAGGCTATTCAATATAAACCTCTTCTTCTAGTATACCATTCAAAAATGCAGATTTAACATCCATTTGATATACCTTGAAAGTTTTGAAAGCAGCATATGCCAACAATGTTCTTACTCCCTCAAGTCTAGCCATGGGTGCAAAAGTCTCACCATAATCTATTCCTTCTTCTTGAGCATAACCTTTACAAACTAGTCTTGCTTTATTTTGAATGACCTCACAGTTTTCATTTAGCTTGTTTCTAAAAATCCACTTTGTACCAATTACATTTTTGTCCTTCGGTCTTGGGACCAGTATCCATGTTTCATTCTTCTTGATTTGATCAATCTCTTCTGTCATAGCATTTACCCAATCTTCACTGTTAAATGCCTCTTTTACTATTCTCGGTTCAAATTTAGATATTAGACATGTGTTCTGTCTCAATTTGTTCCTTGTCATCACTGGATCATCTTTATCTCCTATAATCTAACTTGATGCATGATGTCTTCTGACATATTTGGCTAATATAGGCTCACTAGGTTCTATATGATCTTCTTCATCACTCGGTAACTGGACATTATCTTCATTTTCTTCAGCAGCTTTTTTGGTAGGACTTCTCGGTTGAACATAAACAAATTCTTCATAATTTTTTGGTTCTTTGGAATTTCCTTCATCATTTCTTTCTACAAATTCATCAATTTTCACATTTGCACTTTCTACTATTTTGTTAGATGATTTGATCAGACATTTATATGCTTTACTGCTAGAAGAATAACCAATAAATGTTCCTTCCTCTCTTTTCTGATCAAACTTTCCATTTCTGTCATCTTTGTGTACATAGCATCTACTTCCAAAGATTTTAAAATAACTTACATTAGGTTTCTTGTCATACCAGATCTCATATGGTGTCTTCATAGTTTCTTTCTTCAATTGTACTTGGTTCAGGGTGTAAACTGTAGTGCTGATTGCTTCTCTCTAAAATGTTTGAGGTACCTTCTTTTCTATCATCAGGGTTATGACACAATCTACAATTTATCTACTTCTTCTCTCGGCTATCCCATTTTGCTCAGGTGTTCTTGGTGCAGACACTTTCCTTTTTATACCATGCTCATTGTAGAATAAGTTAAATTCATTAGAAGTGAACTCTCCTCCTCTATCAGATCTAAGACATTTTAGTTGTCTTCCTATTTCATTTTTAACTCTTGCCTTGTATCATTTAAACATTTGAAAAGCTTCTGATTTTTCTTTTAAAAACATAACTGACATCATCCTTGAGTAATCATCCACAAATAATATGAAATATTTATCACCATAATAACTTTGAACTTTCATGGGACCACAAAGATCAGTGTGCACAAGATCTAAAATTTCTTTAGAAGTGTAGGACTTACTTGTAAAGCTTGATCTTGTCATCTTACCCATCTGGCATCCATGACACATAGCATTCTTAGGTTTTTCTAAGCTCGGTAGACCTCTTACTCAGTGCTTCTTAAATTTTTTGATCAGATTATCAAAATTTACATGACAAAACCTTTTATGCCATAACTAGGTATCATCTATCTTTGCATAAAGACACTTGTTCCGAGTTGAGTCAAGATGAAATGTATTACCTTTTGTTTGTGTCCCGGTAGCAGCTAACTTTCCATGTTTGTCATGAACTTTGACAATTCCTTTCTGAAATTCTATTTGGTATCCTGTATTGTTTAGCTATGCTACACTCACCAAATTGTATTTCAAACCTTCAACCCAGTATACATCATCACATTTAGCATTGTCAAGAAGTGTGATAGAGCCTTTACCTTTCACCAGACATGGTATATCATTACCAAATCTTACATAACCTCCATCATAGTTTTCTAATTTAACAAATTTGTGTTTATCACCTGTCATGTGATGTGAGCATCCACTATCTATGATCTAAGAGTCATTATTATTTATGTGAGATATTAGGGCTTTTTCTTCATACCTTTCTTCATTTGATCCATCTTTTATCATCATTGGATTCCTCATGAGCTACTAGGCATGTCTTTCTATCTCTCCTTTTGAAGTCTCGGTGTCCTCTGTATTGGTTGTCTTTCTATCTGTTATCTCAGTATTCTCTCTTTTCACTAGATTCTTTGTCAGGGTAGTTACAAGCCATATGTCCTATTTTATCACAATTAAACATTTTAAAGGTAGCTTTCCTTTATACTTACCTTTTCCTCTCAGTAACCTTCTAGCTAATAATGCTTCAAGCTCTTCTTGCTTCTTGATTTCCTCATATAGTTTGTGTTGGATACAATTGTTTAATTGTGTGTTGTCTTTGATGTTACACAAATGTCATATCAGTCTACCGAGTTCAGAATGTTCGGCAAAGCAGTCAGACAGAGTCTACCGAGTTCAGACGGTAAGAGAAGCAAGTTAAGTCGGTCTTCGAAGAATATGTGAAGGAAAGTCAGTCTATACCGAGTTCACAGTCTTTACCGAGTTAAGTCGGTCTTCGAAGAATATGAAGGAAAGTCAGTCTTTACCGAGCTCGCAGTACTTACCGAGTTCAGTCGGTTATCGAAGAATCAGCAGTGTTCACCGAGCATTAGTGAAATGTTTATGCAGCCAACCGAAGCAATATTTAATTTATTGAAACTTGTATATGTAGCCGACCTATGTAATATTTATTGTAACTTATAATTGAGCCGACTTGGTAACCTAAATGGTATATATGAGAGATCAAGTTGCGATTTCGAAGTATGGTGAAGTATGAAAAGTATGGAAATGTGAAGGAGCAGAAATATGCGAATTCTGATGAAGGATCAGTGATATCCTTGAGGTGGAGAAAAGATATATGTGATCAGTAAGGATCTATTGGCGCAGAACAGAGATCTGTATCAGCAAGATAAGTTGTGTTTAATTCAGGTCACTTCATTGTTGCTTTCTAACCATTGTAGCAGTGATACCGAAATCTCTTAACAGAGTTGGTCTAACAACCATTTTGTAAATCCTTTGACAAGGTGACAATTCGGTTGAATTGTTCTTAAGACCTTTCACAAGGCCACTCCTAGCAGGGTGATCAAATCCTCTAACAGGGTCACACCTAACAGTGTGTTTTGTAACCTTTAACAGGGTTGGCTCCTAACAGGGCTCACTTCAGAAGAGTGAAAATCAGTAACTAGTTACATTGGTGGTTTTCCCAAAATTGGGTTTCCACGTTATATCTGATGTTACTTGTGTTCATGTTATTTTTTTCATGCATATTAATGTTTGATGAACAATGATAAGCTAATTTACCGAGTTACAGCAGTTTATATTTAAGACATCCAAGGGACTTGTGGATTTATTTTTGTGGTAACTGATTCACCCCTCCCCTCTCAGTTACTCCATCCATATTTCCAACAATTGGTATCAGAGCTTTCGGTGCTTATAGGAAGGATTTCAAGGATCTAAGCTAAAGATCAAGATGTCTTACAAAAGGGAAATTCCAAGGTTAAACAGAAATAACTTTTCAGCATGGCAAGGTCTCATGAGACTCCATTTGGCTTCCATTGGAGATACAGGATTGACACATCTTGACACAGAATATGTGACACCCACTGGTACACTAACTGTTGCTGATATTGCTGCAAAGAAGACTCATAACACCATGATGATAGACATTGCATCTGCCCTAAGCTATGAAGAGTTTGATGATGTCAAAGATTGCAAAACTGCATTTGAAATGTGGAACAAGCTGAAAGATATCTATGGTGGTGATGACAATGTGAGAAGAGCCAAAGCAGAAAGCTTGAGAGGACAGTTTGATCAATTAAAAATGAGTGAGGATGAAAATATTGCAAAATATGTTGAAAGAGTCAAAGCCAGTGTCAGTGCAATCAAAGCGTCTGGAGGTGATATCTCAGAGGAAACAGTCATAAGCAAAGTTCTCAGAACATTACTACCCATTTATACAATCAGAGTTTCTGCAATTCAGGAAAGAAGATGTGAAGCAAATCACAAGATAAATTTAGAGGCCATAGTTGGAAGATTAACTGCATTTGAGTTAGACAACTATGACAACTATGTTCCAGCTTCCAAAAACATGGAATCAGCATTTGAAGCTAAGGTTTCACTCAAGGAGAAAGGCAAAAAGAAAAAGGAATCTCGGTCAGAAAGTGAAGATGAATCAGAACCAAGTTCAGACAGTGATCTTGAAATAATTGAAGCTATTCTAGCAAAGAAATATTCCAAAGGCAGAGGCAAAGTTCCTCTAATCTGTTTTTCATGTGATGAAGTTGGTCATATTGCTGCTAGATGCCCAAACAAGCAGAGCAAAGATGAGAAGAAAGATCACAAATGGAATGGCAAAAAGGACTACAAATCATTCAAAGGTAAGAAAACATGCTTTATGGCTAAGGATTCTGATAATAGTGAAGATGAAATTGTTTATATTGCTATAAGAGATGATTCTGATAATGATGAGGAAGATAAGATGGCACTTATTTCTCATATAAGCAAAAATGATACTTGGATCATAGACAGTGGTTGCTCTCATCATATGACTGGTGATAAAACCAAGTTTGAACATTTTATAGACTATGATGGAGGTAGTGTAAGGTTTGGTAATAATGAACCTCGCTACATAAAAGGAAGAGGTAGAATTCCTATAACCAAAGAACTTGTATTTGATGATGCCTACTGGGTTGAAGGTCTCAATCACAACTTGATGAGTGTGGCACAACTACTTAATAGTGGACTCAAGGTGGAATTCATGCATGGGAAGGCCAGACTACTAAATAATCAAGGAAAGCTGATTGGATCAGGCACTCAAACAAAAGGTAATTTGTTCTGACTTGAAACAAGTGAAAATTCATGTTTTATTGCTCAAGTTGAAGAAAGTTGGTTATGGCACAAAAGGTTATGTCATGTAAATTTTGATAACCTAGTGAAAATAAGTAAATTCAGAAAAGTAAGAGGTATTCCAGATATAAAGAAACCTGAGGTCGGTCTATGTAAGAATTGTCAAATTGGAAAGATGGGAAAGACTAGTTTCAAAAGCAAAAACTATCAATCTGAAGATATATTAGAAATTGTGCATACTGATTTATGTGGACCCATAGGAACTGAAAGTTATACAGGAGAAAAGTTCTTCATTCTTTTTGTTGATGATTACTCAAGAATGATGACTGCCATGTATTTAAGGAACAAATCAGAAGCATTTGAAAAGTTCAAATGGTATTTGGCTAGAGTAGAAAAAGAAACAGGTAAAAGACTTAAATGTCTAAGGTCAGACAGAGGTGGTGAATTTATCTCTCATGAATTCAATAACTTTTGCATTGAAAGAGGAATCAAAAGACAAGTATCAGCCCCTAGAACTCCTGAGCAAAATGGAATAGCTGAAAGAAGGAACAGATCTATCATGGATTGTGCAAGAACCTTAATGATTGAAAAGAACATTTCTATCAAATACTGGAAGGAAGCTATCAGTACTGCTGTTCATACCTTGAACCGAGTACAGCTGAAGAAGGACTCATTTCAAACCCCCTATGAATTATGGTATGGCTACAAACCTAATGTAAGTTACCTAAAAGTATTTGGAAGTAAATGTTACATTTTGAAAGAATCTAGAAAAGGAAAATTTGATGTGAAAGGTGATGAAGGTATATTCCTCGGATATTCTTGCAAGAGTAAAGCATATAGATGTTTGAACTTGTCTACTCAAAAAGTTATAGAAAGTGCACATGTGAAAGTTGATGAGTTTGCAGAAAGATCTGAAGAAGAAAGCAAAAGAGAACCAGAAGATTATAGAAGATTTGTGTCTATTGAACCTGATACAATACCAGATACATCTGCAAATCAGGAATCTTCTACTCCCAAGTCATCAGTAACCGAGTTATAGAAAGAGAAAACCGAGCCAGTGTCTACCGAGTCTGAAGAAACCGAGCAAATATTTACCGAGCCAGTTGAAGAACAAGAGGACAATGATGAAATTCATTCTAAAGGCAAGAAACCTGTATTAGCCGAGTATGTCAGACGACATCACTCAGCAGATCAGATCATTGGAGACAAATCTGAAGGAACCATGACAAGAGGTAAGTTGAAAAGTACTTGTTTACTTGCTGATTTTGAACCTAGAAATGTCAAAGATGCATTGGGAAATGATAGTTGGACAGAGGCTATGAAAGAAGAGATAGAACAGATAGAGAAAAACAAGACATGGACTCTTGTACCCAGACCTAAGGATAAAAATGTCATTGGAACTAAGTGGGTATTCAGAAATAAACTGAATGAAGATGGCAAAGTTTCAAGAAACAAAGCAAGACTAGTATGTAAAGGATATGCTCAACAAGAAGGAATAGACTATGGAGAAACTTTTGCTCCTGTTGCAAGATTGGAAGGAGTCAGAACCTTACTTGCATATGCCGCCTACAAAGGATTCAAAGTTTATCAGATGGATGTTAAATCTGCATTTCTTAATGGTATATTGGATGAAGAGGTTTATATTGAACAACCTGAAGGTTTTGTTGATCCACAAAAGAAGGACATGGTCTGCAAATTACATAAAGCATTGTATGGTCTGAAACATGCCCCTAGAGCATGGTATGAAAGATTGCATAACTATCTTATTCAGATTGGATTTCAAAGAACAAATGATAACAGTAGCTTGTATATCAAGGAAGGATCAGATAACAAAATTGTCTTAGCAGAAATATTTGTAGATGATACTATTTTCACAGGAAATGATGATCTTTGCAAAGAATTTTCAGTACAAATGAATAAGGAATTTGAAATGTCTATGTTTGGTGAGATCAAATTCTTTGTTGGTCTTCAAATTCAACAGAACAAAAATGGTATCTACATTACACAATCAAAATACATCAAAGAGATACTGAAAAAGTTTGGTATGGAAGATTGTAAACTAGTTGGAACTCCTATGTGTACTGGATTAAAGCTTACCAAGGAAGATGAATCACAAGAAGTAGATCAAACACTGTATAGATCTATGATTGGAAAGCTGTAGTATGTTGTTCATACTAGGCCAGATATTGCTCTTGCAGTTGGTATTGTTGCAAGATTCTCAGCAAAGCCAAGAGAAAGTCACATGACAGCAATCAAAAGAATAATGAGATATTTGAAAGGAACTGAAGAGTATGGATTATGGTACAAATTTGGAGGAAATTTTGATTTGAAAGTATTTATTGATGCTGACTGGGCAGGAAACATTGATGACAGAAAAAGTACAAGCAGAGGAGCATTCTTTCTAGGAAAGAGATTGGTCTCCTGGACAAGCAAAAAGCAGAACTGTATATCCCAATCTACAGCAGAAGCAGAATATGTTGCTGCAGCAGTAAATTGTTCAAATGTTGTTTGGTTTAAACAGCTATTGGCAAGCATGAAAATGGAAATCAAAGAACCAATTGTTATGTTCTGTGATAATACAAGTGCAATTGACATGTCCAAGAATCCAGTGATGCATCCCAAAACCAAGCACATTGCAATAAAATATCATTTTGTCCGAAAACTGGTGCAGGACAAGGAGATCAGATTGGAATATATTCACACAAAGGAACAAATTGCTGACATATTCACAAAACCATTGGCTAAGGATGCATTCTTGTATCTAAGAAGTAAGTTAGGGGTCACTCCCCTATCTGAAATTCACTAAAGAAAAGTTTTAGTGATGCATCAACTCATCCTAAGTGAAAAATCTACTAGTTGAAACAATATAATCAAAAAAATTGCATATGAATCAGTACAAAAGGTACATTATAACTCAGATAAAGTCTTATTGTCTTTGGCATGTGTTGTCAAAGAGGGAGAGTTACTGTCATATCCTACTAAAATTTGAAAGAAAGTTCATTAAGATAAAGAGGGAGAGTTGTTTGATAAAGAGGGAGAGTTTTACCGTCCAAAGATGAAGTTACTTCACAGAGGGAGATTATTGAAAGAAGGAGTGTTCTCTATCCAAAGGGAAAGTTATGTTGGCATGTTGCTGTCATAAAAGAAAAGACCTGTTTTCAAATTTCATTCTGCTATGACATGTTGTGTTGCCATCAATGCCAAAGAGGGAGATTGTTGGATACAATTGTTTAATTGTGTGTTGTCTTTGATGTTACACAAATGTCATATCAGTCTACCGAGTTCAGAATGTTCGGCAAAGCCGTCAGACAGAGTCTACCAAGTTCAGACGGTAAGAGAAGCAAGTTAAGTCGGTCTTCGAAGAATATGTGAAGGAAAGTCAGTCTATACCGAGTTCACAGTCTTTACCGAGTTAAGTCGGTCTTCGAAGAATATGAAGGAAAGTCAGTCTTTACCGAGCTCGCAGTACTTACCGAGTTCAGTCGGTTATCGAAGAATCAGCAGTGTTCACCGAGCATCAGTGAAATGTTTATGTAGCTGACTGAAGCAATATTTAATTTATTGAAACTTGTATATGTAGCCGACCTATGTAATATTTATTGTAACTTATAATTGAGCCGACTTGGTAACCTGAATGGTATATATGAGAGATCAAGTTGCGATTTCGAAGTATGGTGAAGTATGAAAAGTATGGAAATGTGAAGGAGCAGAAATATGCGAATTCTGATGAAGGATCAGTGATATCCTTGAGGTGCAGAAAAGATATATGTGATCAGTAAGGATCTATTGGCGTAGAACAGAGATCTGTATCAGCAAGATAAGTTGTGTTTAATTCAGGTCACTTCATTGTTGCTTTCTAACCATTGTAGCAGTGATACCGAAATCTCTTAACAAAGTTGGTCTAACAACCATTTTGTAAATCCTCTGACAAGGTGACAATTCGGTTGAATTGTTCTTAAGACCTTTCACAAGGCCACTCCTAGCAGGGTGATCAAATCCTCTAACAGGGTCACACCTAACAGTGTGTTTTGTAACCTTTAACAGGGTTGGCTCCTAACAGGGCTCACTTCAGAAGAGTGAAAATCAGTAACTAGTTACATTGGTGGTTTTCCCAAAATTGGGTTTCCACGTTATATCTAGTGTTACTTGTGTTCATTTTATTTGTTTCATGCATATTAATGTTTGATGAACAATGATAAGCTAATTTACTGAGTTACAGCACTTTATATTTAAGACATCCAAGGGACTTGTGGATTTATTTTTGTGGTAACTGATTCACCCCTCCCCTCTCAGTTACTCCATCCATATTTCCAACAAGTTTGTGCACTTCTTCCATGGTTTTACAAAATCTTTCACTTGCTCCACTGTGATTCCCTTCAGAGTACTTACTCATTCTATCATTATAATCATCAGATTCACCAATATGAAAAGAACTGAATGCAAATTCTACTTTATTTACCGAAGACCCACTATTATCAAAATTACTTAACTCAAATGCATGTAGCTTACCAATAGTAACATCCAAAGAAATTGGCATATTTGGTACAGACCTCAATTCATTGATTGCAGATACTCGAATGGCATAAGAAGGTAGAAGGCTTCGCAACAACTTACTTGTTACATCCTTTTCTTCAATAGTTCCTCCTGCTCCTTTAATTGGATTGACAGTCTCCTTTAACCTTGTACTGTATTGGGTTATGTTCTCACCTTCATTCATTCTCATGGATTCAAGTTGTCCTCTTAAACTATCTACTTTTTCTCTTTGAACATGTTCATCACTGCCATACAGAGATATGAGCCTGGTCCACGTTGCTTTTGCATCATTACAACCTTCTAGATCATTAAACTCTGAGTCGGTCAATGCTGATGTTATTTCAATCATAGCTTGAATGTGTTCTTTCTTTGCCCTTATCTCCTCCAAGGTCATCAGGTTGGTGCTTGGTGGTATGTAATCATTCTCCAAATAATACATTGCATATTCTCCGATTCCTGATAAATGCAGCTTCATCATTTTCTGCCATGTGGAGAAACTTGACTTGTTCAGCTTTGGTGCATCCCTTTTATAAATCTTTAGATCTTTGCCTCAAGTACCTTTAAACTTTTCTTTCAGAGTCCAAAGCTCTGATACCAATTGTAAAGTTTAGATGCCAATAGCTAACAAGATGAGAGGGGGGGGGTGAATCATACAAACTTAATCTTCCATAAAATCAACAAATTCAACCTCGGTAACTTATACTTCAACAATATAACCAAAAACTGCTAAACATGCTAACTCATAAACACATAATCATCATAACACATATAACACCAGATTTAACGTGGAAACCCAAATAGGGAAAAACCACTGTGGGATTTCAGACCCACTAAGAAATATACTCTTCTAGAGTATACTCAGTTAAAAGCAAATCCTATTAAAAATTACAAACACATTGCTAGATGTGACCCAGTTAAGGGATTTCCCTCAGATCTGTTAGGATCTTCACTTTGTTAGAAGTGACCTTGTCAAAGGATTTCAAACATTCATTTAGAATGTTATCTTGATAGAGGGTTTACAAATAAGACTGTTAAGTCCACTCGGTGAAGAGATTTTTTGTCACTTACAAAATAACAGTAATAAAATATATCTATAACTTCACATCTAAAATGCTAAAGTAGGTTCTATTATGCTGAAAATAGTCTTGTCATAGGACTTATCTTGTCCCTCTACTGGGCTCCCTACTTTGTTATTCAAACAAGTCTTCAAGCTTCTGTGCTCGGTAATCACTATGTAGCATCCCTGTGCTTACACTTGCCCGCATATATTGTTCATCAACAATTCCTTATTTATAAACAATTTGCTAACCGCTGAATCTCCTTGATCACATTTCCCATGATCAATCTTAGCCGCCAGATCTTCAATCTTGACTAGGTTCAATGTATCCTTCAATCTGAAAATGTTTTACTTCTCCTTGGAACTTGTGTACCTTCCTAGGAACTTGTGCTAGGTTATTGCGGTTCAATCTGTGTTGTAGATCTTCCTCCTGATTTTCCATTGCCGTAGATTATTAACAAACTTCATGTGCAGCATACCAATCATTTATTCATCTCCAGCTCATCAGCATTCTTCATTAAATAATGTTTTTATCCATCTAATGCGATCTGTCATAACTCGGTTGCAACATGGTAAATACTAAACTTTACTTGGTAGAGTTTCTGCCTTCATTAACCGATATCGATAACCTTAGGGTTTACCGACTAGGTTCTTTGCTCGGTGACATAGTATAGTATTAACCTTACAATCAACAACATATGTAGGATATCAAAACAATCTAAACATCATGATCTCATCATTGTCTAACTCGGTAATAGTTTCCCATTGAATAACTTATTTCTCCCCTTATTCATCACATTCTTTTTATGTCTTTTACCGACATCTTAATTCTCTTGAAATCATTCTTCTCAAGATATGGCAACATCATACTGAATCAAAAAATCAATTTCTTGACATCAATGACAAAATAATGTTATAAAGATAGTTATCATCCTTCTTCTGTTATATCAATAATCTCCAACAACCTTCTCAATATCCTTATGAAATATCAACAATCTCCTTTCTATTGTAATGCCAACAGATATAACAAACGATTGCAGAGAATTGGGGAGAGTGCTAATGTGAAAGTGGATGAGCAGCACAAAGACCAATTTAAATCTTATGATAGAGACTCGATAGTGGAAATGATCATAAGTGATCTGGTAATGCCTGTACTGAAACATAATACTGAACTAGTTACGCTGACATCATCATAAAAATTAACTTTAACTGAAGAGAAGCACATAGAACCTGAAAATCAGAAAACACCAAGGTATGTAAGGCTAAATCATTCTAAAAATCAGATCATTGGATGAAAAAACAAGGGATTTATGACAAGGAGAAGATAGGCAAATCAAGAGGTATGTTTCATTTCTCAGATTGAACCGAAATTAGTAACTAAAGCTTGTAAAGATGAATGTTGGATGAAAGCTATGGAAGATGAATTAGATCAGATAGAAAAGAACAATGCTTGGACTTTGGTTCCCCAACCTAAAAATAAGAATGTTATTGGAACTAAATGGGTTTGTAGAAACAAATTGAATGAGGATGGACAAGTTGTAAGAAACAAGGCTAGATTGGTTTGCAAAGGATATTCTCAAAAGGAAGGAATTGATTATGGTGAAAATTTTGCACCAGTAGCAATAATTGAAGTTGTTAGACTATTTCTTGCATATGCAGCCTATAAGAACTATAAGATCTATCAAATAGATGCTAAGTGTGCATTCCTAAATGGAAAACTTGAAGATGAAGTCTTTATTGAGCAACTTGATGGATTTTTAATGACAGATGACAAAAATATGGTTTGCAAATTAAGGTAAGCTCTATATGGATTAAAACAGGCTCCTAGAGCTTGGTATGAAAGGTTGGATAAGTATCTTTTGATTCTTGATTTTATAAAAGGTAATGCTGACAGTAACCTATATTATAAGATCACTAATAATGGCATTCCAATTATTGAAGTATTTGTTGATGATATCATTTTTGGAGGTGAAGAAAAATTATGCATGGAATTCTCTGATAGTATATATAGTGAATTTGAAATGTTTATGACTGGAGAAATAAGATTTTTTCTAGGTTTGCAAATTACTCAAACTAAAAAAGGCATATTTATATGTCAAACTAAGTATCCAAGGGAATTATTGAAGAAATTAGGTATGAAAAATTCCAAACCAGTTAGTACTCCTATGGTTAGAAGTGAAAAATTGTCAATTAAAGATGTATCCCCTCCAATAAATTCTACAAGATATAGATCCGTGATTGGTGATTTTCTATATTTAACTCAAACTAGACCAGATATAATGAATGCAGTCAGTATTGTATCAAGATTTCAAAGTAATCCAAGAGAAAATCATGAAAGTTCAATAAAAAGGATATTCTAGTATCTGCAAGGAACAATTGAATATGGTTTATGGTACCCTAAAGATTATGACTTTACTTTATGTGCATATATAGATGCAAATTGGGCAAGTGATGTTGATGACCAAAAGAGCACATTTGGTGGAGCATTCTTTCTTGGGAAGAAGTTGGTTTCATGGATCATCAAGAAGCAATCATGAATTTCTTTATCTACTGTTGAAGCTAAATATGTTGCAGCCTCAACTAATTACACTTAAGTTCTATGGATGAAGCAGATGTTGAAGGATATACAAGTGAATTGTAATGATCTTGTTGTTATTCATTGTGATAACTCTGTAGCTATTGACATATACAAGAATTTGGTATTTTACTCCAAGACTAGGCACAATCAATCAAGTATAACTTTTTTAAGGAAAAGGTGAAAGCAAAAGAAGTCAGATTGGTTTATTTGAACACTAAAGAATAGATAGATGACATCTTCACTAAACCTTTGTCTTGAGAATCATTTTTATTTGAGAGACAGATTGGGGGTTTCTACCCTTCTAGAAGAGGCTTAAATGATGCAGATGAGCATCAGTTTGATATGCATTATCAAAACTATCTTTTGCTCCGGATTGATGAAATATTGCTACAACTCAGGGGGAGTAGTAAGCCTTGAGATTTAAAGTTTTCATATTCTATTTAATATCTATGTCATATCTTTGGCATTGTTGTCAAAGGGGGAGGAATATATGTGAAAACATATTGATATCTATTTTTTCAGATTGATTGCACTCCTTAGGGGTAGTTTGGTGGTATTTGGTTTTTTTATTCAGATTTGGTTTAGAGCTTCATTGCTATATCATTTTATGGGAGATTTTTGGTTGTCCTCCATTGGGGGAGACTTATTTGGCATTTCTTGGCACTTGGATGTTTTTCACATCTACTATGGCCATCAATGCCAAAGGGGGAGATTGTTGGCAATATGATGGAATTGATTATGTATTACATTGATGTTTTGTCATTGATGTCAACACTAGCTATTATGGTTGTTTACCGACTTTCGGTAGAAGGATTGGATTGGGAAGGTTATCAGTTGATTGTCACCGGTATGATCTGGATGATGGAATAATTTTGTATGAATGGTTCATATGATTTTGAAGTATGTTTCAGTCAGTTGGTATTGACATGATGATAGAATTTTATCTTATGTTCTAGTAAGCCTACTTTATAGGTCCGGTAAGGGTTTCACCGATAGAGCTTTATTGAAGATCTTTGATGGAATGCATAATTGGTGTTGGTGTTGTTAGATACTTGATCAATCCTAAAGACACTGAGAGGGGGGTGAATCAGTGTCTAACCGGTAAATGAAATATTTAAACTTGTTTGCAACTTTACAACCCAAATTAATGTACCGGTAAACAAGAAATAAAGCAATAAAGAGAAATAAGAGAGACAACATCAATGCACAACATAACACAAGATATTTTGGTGAGGAAACCCGGTAGGGGAAAAACCTCAGTGGGATTTGTGACCCACAATATTTACTCACCAGCCAATATGAATAAATATTATTGATATAATAGGGGCTTGCACATGCAAGAAGGCCAACAGCCTAGAGCTCACTGCTCAATACAAATTAGGAGTCACACTGACTACAAAATTGTGTTGGCATATGCACACTCCAATGAGACATTGTATGTGATTGAAGGTTTTGTCATTGATGGCAACCTTGCAATCCTATGATACTGGCAAAGGCATTATACCGACATCAGCAGATCACACTATATACTAGTACTTAGGACACTGACACTGACACAAAGAAAAGAAGTATACCAGCACAAAAGATGACAAGATTTTATATTTTGTTTATTATTCTAACAACTTTGTAAGCCGACTTGGCAAATTGTAAAATGACTCTTATATATAAAAGAGATCATTGTAGACATTTGGTAATTAGTGAGGAACCATTGAGGAAAAATATTAGGCAGACCTATTATGCGAAATATAGGCTAAGGGTTTATGTAAGAAGTAGAGCAGTAACCGGTACTAGATCAGACATTATAGATGCTATTGTAAAGTAGTACAAGATATTGGATTTGTATAATCCTCATTGTAAGTCAGTGAGACTTCCCATTGAGCAGTGAGCTCTAGGCAGTCGGCCTTCCTGCATGTGCAGGCCCCTATTGTAAGTAATATTCTCTTATTGGCCAGTGAATGAAAATTGTGGGTCATAAATCCCACCAAGGTTTTTTCCACACTGGGTTTCCTCGTTAAATCCTTGTGTTATGGTGTGCTTTTCATGTGGATGTTCTTGATTCTATTTATTGCATTATTTCTTTCTTACCGATACACTGTTATAATATGTTGTGCATGTTTTAAGTTAAGAAATTATATACACCAGTTAGATACTGATTCACCCCCCCTCTCAGTATCTGTGGGATTCCTAACAATTGGTATCAGAGCTTGGTCCTCTCTTTTCAGAAGCCTAACAGCTTGAGGAAGATCATGACACCGGTAAACATGGAAAATCTGATGAAGCATCTTGAAGGAGCTCTTACAGACTATGATGCAGAGAAATTGAAAAATATCAAACTAGAAGATGATTTAAGGGTAGCTCAGGATATCATTCAGGCACTTCAAGAAAATTTTACTGTTGCAAGAAATAAGAGAAGAGAACTTTGTGAAAAATTGCAAAATGAGAATGATGAAAAGGAATCACTTAATGATATGATAAGAAAGTTGAAACAAGAGAACATGAAAACAAAGAATGAGATGCAGGATATGACTATGAGATTTTGCAAAGAGATTGAGGATAGGAAGAAGAATGAAGAAGAATTGACCAGAAGACTAAGTGATGCAGAAAATGAGAACACAAGACTTAGCTATGAAAATGACATGTTGAAAACAGATCTGATGCATACTCAAAATGACTCAAATGAACTGATGATACAAAAAGAAGTCTTAGAAAGAGAACTAGAAACTGCCAATCAACATAAAGAAAAATTCAAGAAAATCTCAGAGGAACTTGGCACCTTGCTGAAGAATCAAAAACCTAAAGGTGACACTTCTAGAATTGACTTTGAAGTTGGTGAAAGCTCCGGTACTGCAAATACTCAGGATCACAGCAAACCGGTAAGACAACCTAATGCTTGTAAATTCAATGGAAAATGCTTTAACTATAATAAGTATGGTCATAGAGAAAATGAATGTAGATCTAGAAATTATCAGAATATCAACACACCCACCGGTCAATGTTCAAAATGCAACAAAGTTGGTCACAACTCTGAAAATTGCAGAATGAATGTGAGATGTTATGTTTGTGGAAGATTTGGACATTTATCTAATCAATGCAGAACACAAACCGGCATAGGTTATGGGAAAGCTATTCAGAAGAATAATGTAACTTGTTATGCATGTAACAAGATTGGGCATATTGCAAAATTCTGTAGAAGTAAAGGAACACTAGTAGACAACAAAAGTTCTAGCTTGAAAGGTAAAGAGAAGGTTGAAGAGGTTAAGCAAGAATTCTCAAAACAATGAATTAGAAAAGCTAATCTAAATATTGGGAATACTCCTCCACCGGTAGAACAAACCAATGCTTCATCGGAAGGACAGAGTGATGCTTCACCGGTAGAAGACAAAGAGCAAAAGGTAGAGACTCAGACTGAGACAATGCAAAAAAAGGAACAGGAACAACAACAACAAGAATAGGAACATAAGGAAATAGTGCCACCGGCAACTGGAGAAATAGAAAAACCATTGCTTAAAGAAATGCAGACACAAACAAACCTACCAGAGGTCAATACATGCTTGGTTATTTCCACCAGTACTTAGAAAGTTGGTTCATCATTAGGCTTCAAATCAACTAATGTGATTGAGGTACTATTAGATTCAATCAAAAAGATAACAAACTGCAACTCACAAGCTTACAAGGCAATTGATGATACCATACCAATTTTGAAGGTAATTGCTCCTAACTGTAATATAGACAATAAAGATTCTTTAGGACAACTTGATACACCGTGTAAATATATCACAGAAAACATTGAGAAAATAAAGGAAGAGTCATTTAAGGATAAAGTAGAAATTGAAAACAGAAATTCTTTGACTCAAGGATTTTTTAGGTTTTAGGCCTCCAAGTGTCCGTACACTGCCCTAGGTGGATTTCAAGGTTTTTAAGGGTTTTTAAAGAGGGTTTTTTAGGCCTGCCAGGGTCAGAGTGTAGGTTTGGTGCTCTTGTCACCTTGTCTAGATTGTTTGAAGCTCCTCCTTAAAACCAATGGTGCTCCACTCACCCCTCTACAACTCCTCCAAAGGGTTCCCCCTCCTCTGACCTTCCTTTCTCTCCAAGACCTCTGCAACTTAACCATTCCTAGTCGGGCACTATTCAGTCTCACCTAGGAGTGGGTCTTTAGATGGCCTCCTTGCATTTTCAAGGGCTCTGCTTGCATTGAATTATAGTACAGGGTCTGTACTCTCATTCCCCATGGTTTCATGGTGATTCCACAATGGGGAATGGAGTTATGAGCCCATTGACACAAACTAGTCCAAAACTAGACAGTGAGAAGCAAGGTTACAAACTATTTACAAACACACACAACCTGCAAAAAAAACCTAATCTAAATGCTCACAATGAAAGTAAATACACCATACAAGACACTCCACATAGGTTTGCTTGAAAATCAATCCATTAACAATCTTCTTTTACTCCTTTTGTGCCGACTAACAACAAAATTGCAATCACAGTCAAGTCACTTTGCTTGGGTCATACAACATCTGACATCCAACCCATTATCTTAGGGTTTGCAGCTACTTATACTACCCTTTCCTTAGTCTATGTGCCCATATTAGGTTTGTCCATGCTAAACAAAAGATTTTGACCTCATGGTGGAAAAGTTGCTTGACAACTTTGAAAAGTTGTCATGCAACTTTTGAGCAACTTTCTCAATGTTGCTTTCCTTGACTCCTAGGCCCACATTGGGCTAACCTAAGGACACCACCATGCTAAGAAGGACCCCTAAACACCACAAAGGCACACATACCCTCTATTTTCAAGAAAATCTCAATCTTGACTTATGACCCTAAGACCTCAACTAGGACCAATGAGCACATGGCTCTTATTTTATATACATTGGCTTCATAAAGAAGAAAGAACACAATCAAAAGAAAATGGTGGGAGCCCTTTGAAGGATGCTCCTACACCATACTCCCCCTTTGCAACAAACTAAGGAATTAGGGGAGTGAGAAGAGCCAGATCAATGCCAAGCTTCTTGAACTTTCTTTCTTCAACCCAAGTAGCTTCAGACACAGGTTGACCTGCCCATTTCACCAAGTGCTCCATGTAGACCTGGTGTCTAGTAGACTTCTTCACCCTTGACTCCAAAATCTCCCCTGCTATAGGCTGCTTCACTTGAGGTAAGGCATTCACATCCAAGTCTTGTAGTACCTTGGCTTGGTTCTCAGTCTGCCCTTCTATTTCACCCTTGTACATGATCAGATCAGCAACATTGAAGACTGGTGAAATGGCTAAGTTTAAAGGAAGTTCAACCTTATAGGCATTCTCACCATATTTTGCCAGAATTCTACAAGGTCCTACCCTCTTCATTTGTAGTTTAGTAGGCTTACCACTTTTCATCCTAGCTTTGCTCAAATGGACCATCACAAAGTTACCCATCTTCAACTTTTTCTAATCCATTTCTAATCCATTTTCGCCTTCAATTTTTGAGTGGATTCAAGGATGGCTTTCTTGACTTTCTCTTGGACTTCCTTGATGGTTTGAGTTAAGTCCTCTACTTGGCCACTCTTCATCTCCATGGAACCAAGTTCCCTGAGTTCACACACTCCTCTTGGATGTCTACCATAGACAACCTCAAAAGGACTTCTTCCAGTGGTCCTATTTACACTGTCATTATATGCATACTCTACTTGAGGAATGATTAGATCCCATGTCTGCCCATACTCCTTGGTTAGACACCTCAACAAGTTGCCTAACACCCTATTGATGACTATAGTTTGACCATCAGTTTGTGGATGGTAAGCTGAGCTAAATGAGAGATTAGTTCCAAGTCTCCTCCATAATGTTTGCCAAAAATGGCCCATGAACTTACTGTCCCTATCTGAAACAATGCTTAATGGAAGTCCATGAATCCTAACAATCTCCTTAAAGAAAAGATGTGCAATATAGCTAGCATCATGTGTAGTCCTACATGGAATGAAATGACTCATCTTGGAAAATCTATCTACAACCACATAGATGCTATCCACACCTGTCTTTGTCTTGGGGAGTCCTACTACAAAGTCCATGCTTATACATTCCCAAGGCCTATTTGGGACCGGTAATGGTTGATAGAGACCAACATTACTTGATCCTCCTTTTGCTCTTTGACACACACCACATTGCTCCACATACCTTTTTACATATTTTGGCAACTTTGGCCAATAGTAGTACCTTTGTACTAGATCCAAGGTTTTGTTTACTCCAAAGTGTCCACTTAAACTACCATTGTGTTTCTCTTGGATGAGGTTTTCCCTCATGGACCCTCTTGGCACACACAACTGATTACCTTTGAACAAGAGACCATTTTGGAGAGTGTAATCTGCATACTTACCATGGAAATGGTTCTCAAACTCCTTGCAAACCTTGTAATCTGATGAGAAGTCTTCATCTCCTTCATAGAGGTCCCTGAAACCTTCTATTCCTATGCTCTGCAATTGTAACTCTTGAACTGTCAACAACTTCCTACTTAAAGCATCTACCACCTTGTTGAGTTGCCCCTTCTTATGCTTGATGGTGAAGGTTAAGGATTGGAGGTATTCCATCCACTTCAGATGTCTATTGCTAAGCTTCTCTTGACTGTTAATGTAACTCAAAGCCTAGTTGTCTGTGAACACCACAAATTCCTTTGTGAGTAGGTAATGCCTCCATTTTTTAAGAGACTACACTAATGCATACAACTCTAGGTCATAGGCTGAGTACTTCTTCTTTGCTTCATTAAGCTTCTCACTAAAAAATGCCACAGGTCTTCCCTCTTGACTCAATACACCCCCTACTACAATTCCACTTGCATCACACTCCAATCTGAATAGCTTGTCAAAAGTAGGTAGGAGTAGGATAGGTTTTGTGGCTACTTCTTGCTTCAATAATTGAAATGCTTTGTCAGCCTGATCAGTCCATTTGAACTTAGTTTTAAGACCTCCTTTTATGGTGTCAAGGACTAGTGCACATATGCCACTGAAGTTCCTCACCAACTTCCTATAAAATTGAGCTAAACCATGGAAACTCCTAACTTCAGTCCCTATTCTAGGTGCAGGCCAATTCAAGATTGCCTCCACTTTGCTTAGATCCATCTTCAAGGTTCCCTTGCAAACCACAAATCCTAAGTAGACCAGCTCTTGCTTCAAGAAGTCACACTTCTCTAGGTTGATTGATAACTTCTCCTCATGCAACCTCTCTAAGACTAACCTCAAATTCTCAAGGTGCTCCTCTTTGGTTCTGCTATAGATGAGAATGTCATCTAGGCAAACCACCACAAACCTACCTTTGAAGTCTTTTAACACCTCATTCATCAACCTCATGAAGGTGCTTGGGGCATTGGTGAGTCCAAATGGCATCACAAGCCATTCATACAATCCTTCTATGGTCTTGAAAGTAGTCTTCCACTCATGTCCCTCCTTAATTCTAACCTAGTGATAAGCACTTTTAAGGTCCAATTTAGTGAAATACATAGCACCTCCTAAACAATCCATCAAATCCTCTATTCTAGGAATAGGAAACCTATACCTTATGGTGATCCTATTGATTTCCCTTGAGTTAGTGCAAAGTCTCCACTTGCCTCCCTTCTTTGATGCTAGCACTACTGAGACTGCACATGGGCTGATGCTCTTCTTAATCAGTCCTTGTTCCAATAACTCCTGCACTTGCCTTGCCACCTCCTTGTTTTGGTCAAGTGTGAGCTTATATGCAGCTTTGTTAGGTAGGGATGCACCAGGAACAAAGTCTATTTGATGTCTTATAGACCTTCTTGGTGGGAGTGTTGCAGGTGCTCCATCACTCACTATGTCCTTATACTCTTGCAACATTTGCTTCACCTCCTTGGGTACCTCTGCCTGCAACTTGTCTTATTCCCCCTTTGGCTTCACAAAGATGGCACACTTCACTATCTCCTTCTCATGTAGCAAGTGTAAGAACTCTTTACTAGTAGCCAATAAGACACTAGGTGTTCTTGAGGTTCCCTCTTCATTCTCTGTCAAAGACTGAATCTTAAAGGTCTTGCTATCCTTCTTGAAGGAAATGGAGTTCTCCTCTCCATCATAGATCACCTTCCTATCAAATTTCTAGGGTCTACCTAGTAATAGGTGATAGACATCCATGGGTAACACATCATAAAGGATCTTATCCTGGTATCCTCCAATAGAGAACTCTACCCAAGTCTGTTCATTGACAAGCACACTCTGCTCATGATTCAACCATGTCACCTTATATGGGTTAGTGTGGGGTATCCTTATGAGTTTCAACTTCTTGGTTGCCTCCTCTGATATTATTTTATCAGTTGACCCTGAATCAACTATCACCTTGCAAACTTTACCAAGGATCTTGTATCTCACCCTAAACAATGCTCTCCTATGCTTAGGTTCATTCTTAACCGGCTGTCTTATCAAGACCCTATTGAACATTAGATTTTCTCCAATCTTTGATTCAATATGGTCCACCTGAGGTGTCTTGCTGCTTGAAGAGTCCATAGGCTTATCTCCTCTTGAATGTTCCACTTTAGGCTGCTTAGATACCTAGCCACCTTAATAGATTCATCTTCTTGGACTTTGGATCTAAGACAAAGCTTTTGAAATTCTTTGGTGTAGGAGGTCACATCAAGGTCTTTGTGCTTCAATCCCTATCTCTTCTTATGAAGTTAGACTTCATAATCCTCTGGTAAGTAGTTCTCCTTGATCTTACTCACCATGGCCTTCCAATTGGCAATAGGTAGCTTCCCCATACTAAATCTCTCTTCTTGCAGGTACTTCCACCATGTTAAAGTTGCTCCCCTTAATCTTGATTTGGAAACCTTAACCTTTTGAGCTTCTGTCACTCCCTCACACTCAAAGTGGTTTTCCATTCCCTCAATCCATTCCATGAGAGTGTCTATGTCCATCCTTCCACTAAAATGTGGCAATCCTTCAAAACCTTTGGTGTTCAAAGCCTTATTAGCCTTTACAAAAGGTTCTTCATTGAACAAGGGATCTAGTTCAAGTATAATGTCATCTATGTCTATAGTTTTCTTTCCTTTATCCTTGGTGTCCTCACCCCAAGGTCCTTGTGTCCTCTGATCCACCACTTCCTGCAGCTTATCTCTTATCTTGCTCATAGCTTCTTCAAGGAGTCTATTCTTCTCCTTCTGCTCTTCTACCTCCCTAGCCAGCTCTGCATTAGTGACAATTGTGCTTTCCCCTACTGATTCAAAATAATACAGAGACATACACGGTCCACCAAATCTTTGACTTGCTCTGATACCAATTTGATGGGATGGGGTTTGGGATAGACTAGCCTAGTCTATGCTCTTGGATCCTTTCCTTGGATCACTAGGTGTTCTGACCATCCCTAGGGTCTCTAGGACTTCCTCTGCTTGTGGAATCCCCTGACCTTGCCCAATCCACCCACCAACAACTTGAAAAAATACTCCTAAGGTCTCACCTACTCATGAGTTCCAAGGAACCCTTACTTACGCTAATAAGGGTTTGGCTTGTTCCACACCTTCCTAGGTCTTAGCAAGGATAGGTCAGGTCTAATACATGGTTCTTCCACCCATTTATGTTCCCCCAAGAGGTTTCAAGCTTTCAACCCCTTACCGATTTCACTATTTTGTGTTTTGCCTACAAAATAGGGCTACAAGGATTGTGACCAATTAGGCCTCCTACCCTGTCCTTTAGGACTCCCTCTTGCAAACGATGCGTTTGCTTGTGAAACATCCTAAAAGACCTGCTATTAATTTGGAAAGGACTCAAGGATTTTTTAGGTTTTAGGCCTCCAAGTGTCCGTACACTGCCCTAGGTGGATTTCAAGGTTTTTAAGGGTTTTTAAAGAGGGTTTTTTAGGCCTGCCAGGGTCATAGTGTAAGTTTGGTACTCTTGTCACCTTTTCTAGATTGCTGGAAGCTCCTCCTTCACACCAATGGTGCTCCACTCACCCCTCTACAACTCCTCCAAAGGGAGCCTCCTCCTCTGACCTTCCTTGCTCTCCAAGACCTCTACAACTTAACCCTTCCTAATGGGGCACTATTGAGTCTCACCTAGGAGTGGGTCTTTAGATGGCCTCCTTGAATTTTCAAGGGCCCTGCTTGCATTGAATTATAGTATAGGTTCTGTACTCTCATTCCCCATAGTTTCATGGTAATTCCACAATGGGGAATGGAGTTATGAGCCCATTGACACAAACCAGTCCAAAACTGGACAGTGAAAAGCAAGGTTACAAACTATTTACAAACACACACAACCTGCAAAAAAAAACCTAATCTAAGTGCTCACAATGAAATTAAATACACCATACAAGACACTCCACATATTTTTTCTCAAAAATCAATCCATTAACAATCTTCTTTTACTCCTTTTGTGCCGACTGGCAACAAAATTGGAGTCATAGTCAAGTCACTTTGCTTGGGCCGTACAACATCTGACATCCAACCCATTATCTTAGGGTTTGAAACTACTTATACTACCCTTTCCTTGGTCTGTGTGCCCATATTAGGGTTGTCCATACTAAACAAAATATTTTGACCTCATGGTGGAAAAGTTGCTTGACAACTTTGAAAAGTTGTCATGCAACTTTTGCAACTTTTGAGCAACTTTCTCAATGTTGCTTTCCTTGACTCCTAGGCCCACATTGGGCTAACCTAAGGACACCACCATTCTAATAAGGACCCCTAAACACCACAAAGGCACACATACCCTGTATTTTCAAGAAAATCTCAATCTTGACTTATGACCCTAAGACCTCAACTAGGACCCTAACTAGGACCAATGAGCACATGGCTCTTATTTTATATACATTGGCTTCATTAAGAAGCAAGAACACAATCAAAAGAAAATGGTGGGAGCCCTTTGAAGGGTGCTCCTGCACCACATATGCACACTCCAATGAGACATTGTATGTGATTGAAGGTTTTGTCATTGATGGCAACCTTGCAATCCTATGATACCGGCAAAGGCATTATACCGGCATCAGTAGATCACACTCTACACCGACACTCAGGACACTGGTAGTGGCACAAAGAAAAGAAGTATACCAGCACAGAGGCCGACAAGATTTTATATTTTGTTTATTATTGTAAAAACTTTGTAAGCTGACTTGGCAAATTGTAAAATGACTCTTATATATAAAATAGATCATTGTAGACATTTGGTAATTAGTGAGGAACCATTGAGGAAAAATATTAGGTAGACCTATTATGCAAAATATAGGCTAAGGGTTTATGTAAGAAGCAAAGCAGCAACCGGTACAGAATCAGACATTATAGATTCTATTGTAAAGTAGTACAAGATATTGGATTTGTATAATCCTCATTGTAAGTCCTTGAGACTTCCCATTGAGTAGTGAGCTCTAGGCAGTTGGCCTTCCTGCATGTGCAGGCCCCTATTATAAGTAATATTCTCTTATTGGCCAGTGAGTGAATATTGTGGGTCACAAATCCCACTGAGGTTTTTCCCACACTGGGTTTCCTCATTAAATCCTTGTGTTATGATGTGCTTTTCATGTGGATGTTCTTGATTCTATTTATTGCATTATTTCTTGCTTATCGGTACACTGTTATAATATCTTCTGCATGTTTTAAGTTAAGAAATTATATACACCAGTTAGATACTGATTCACCCCCCCTCTCAGTATCTGTGGGATTCCTAACAAATTGGATGATTAAATCCAATTACAATGTACTACTCAAAATAGCATCTGCAATGCTGGATTTATTACCGGTTTAAGCTTTGCCAAATACCTCTGGCATAAACCTTTCTTCACTCTACTCTACTCTTATTTGCTCATCAAAATTATTACATAAACTTCTTCTTTTCTTACTACCATACATACTGCAAAAAAAATACCTTACAAGATCTCTTACATATATGAGTCTTTACAATACATCATGTCGGCTACAAATAATTAATTACATTGCAACATTATTTGCATAAATAAAACTTTATCTCATGTCGGTCTGAGTGTCGGAATGATTCATTGCTAGTGTAAAATGGATGTCGGTGTAAATGAACTTTGAGTAGTTGTCAGTGCCGGTATGCAAAGTCTGTTGCTGGTAGAATCAATAGAATCATGTAGAACCTTGCTACTAGTTGGTTTCCATCAATGACAACATCAACCATTCTCATTTGAGTGTGTAATGCCAACAATCTTCCCCTTTGGCATTGATGGCAACACTCATGAGAAAAATCAAAAACCAAAATTGCCAAAAACTAAAAGTGCTCCCCTTGAGCAAATGATCTCCTTTAGTATATTTTTCTCTCTATCACTCCTCCTTTGACATCAATGACAAAGAATGTAAAAAAGAAATGAAAATTCAAAATTCTACCCCATTGCCTATAATGTGTTATGTACAATCTGAAAGATATCTGCTACAATCATATTAAGTCCTTACAAAAATTTAGAACTATTAGATTTCATATCCTCTGTCTATCGGATCATGTCAGTTAGATGATGCATTTGTTCCTCCGGTGGTCTTCCTCTTGGAATAGTAGCCTTAGATATTCCATTCCGGTGTGTCAATATATTGTCCAATCTTGGACCAAGTTTGTTCTTTAATTCATGGGTTTTTAATCTTAATCGAGCTTTCTCCTTTTCAAGATTTTCTATTTTCTCCTCATATACTACCATTTATTGATCTAAAACTGAAGTGAGTTTAGAAGAGCCAATTAGTTTATTTGCTATATCATCAATTTCCTTTCATGTCTGTTTAATCTGATCGTCAATATCAACAGTCAAATGGTGTGGCTTACAAACATCTCTATACAGTTCCTTAAACTCCACAATTGTTGAATTTAGTGCCACTATTAAGGAATCTAACTTTCCTGTACAGTCCTCAATAGATCTATTAAAGAAGTTTGTCTTCTCCTTATTTATCGTTTCTCTAATTGTCTCCTCATTAATCTTATCAATCGACTGAATATTAGGTGAAATGAATTTAGACAATGTGTCTAACTTACCAATAGAGCCTACAACATTATCTACCTTACATGCCAGTGCTATCTGTTGTAAAATAGGTAAGGTGTCATCAATAGCCTTAAATTCTAAGGCATTGCATTCAGTGATCTTCTTGATAGAATCTAATAAAACATCTGTCGCATTTATAGGTCTAAAGTCCATGGTGGAAGGGCTAGGCTCTGCAATAAATTTCTTTTCTTCAGATACTTGTCCAATTGCCTTAACCACTTCTTCCTTATTTCCATCATTGACCTTTTCTTTATCCATTTTTGCTTCCTTTTGCTCACTCTATGTGTCAACTATGTTTAAAACCTTACTGCCATCCTTAATTTCTATCTTGTTGACTGTTGGTTCAAGTATACTCTATTCAAGTTCTTTCTTTGCTGGTTTCTCTACCTTCTGCCGAGTGTCAACATTTATAGTTTCAGTTTGTGCTTTTACCTCTACTTTTGCTTGTGCTTCTGTCAATTTCTCAATTTTAGGTAGAGTAGCATCTATTATCTTAACTTTAGTTGTTTCCTCAATGTTCTGAGAGTCAACAGTGTTGACCGATGACTTAGAGATCTCAATATTTGTGGCTTCAATTTTCTTTACTTCAACATACTCAGAAGATTTATCTATAATTACATTTATATCTTGAGTGTCCACATTCATGGTAAATAGAATGTTTGATTCTGGATCAATATTCTCAGTGTTCACTTCCTCTATTTTCTCTTCCTCATGTTCAACCTGTGCCTCAACTTGTTCTTTAACTTGTTCCTCTGCCACTACCGATGGAGTGTCATCAGTCGGTGGGGGTAGGTTATCCTTGATAGTCAAGTTAGGAATACCACCAACTTTGTTCTTACCCTTATCACTTTTCTGATATACTTTGGTGAAAGATTTGTCTATTTTCTATCTATCCTTCTCTTCCTTCTTCTCTTTTTATACAAATAATATATCCCATTTGTCATCCGCTTCATCATCAATTTCTTTGACTTTGCCAGCCATTAAGCTAACCTGCCAGTGACCACTAGAAAACATTGATCGGTTGACTTCTACAATCAATTCATCAATTTCCTGTCGGGAATTGACAGGGTGAACCACCAACAATGCTTTGAGTTTTAATTTCTTATCCAATTCCATTATAGACATTCTTTTTGCCTCAAGTCTCAGATAAAGATCATTAGGCAAATCATCAATGACCTCAATTAAAAATTTCTTATAAATATCAAGATGTAGAATGATACTTTCCTCAATTGTTTCCTTATCAGAATCCTTGAAAGTATGATAACATTTGTTGACATTGTTGAGATTTCTATCCTGGGTAATTTCATTTATAAGTTCTTGCGGGGATAGAATATCTGATACCTTAGGAGTTTCTTTGGTGTAAGTTTCTTTTTCCAAATGCGGGGCTCTCTCGTAGCTTGTTGTTTCTTCCTTAGTCTTCTTGTCCTTTTTGGAGAAGGAGTAGGTGTCAGTGAAGGTTTCTTTTTCTTCCTCTCAACTCTTTTAAATTCTGTTGCTTTATTACTTTCTATCTCAGAAGAAGTAACAACCAGGGAAACATGAGCTACCGGTGTCTGCTCTTATTATCTTTTTACTTCAGCAGCAATACCACTAATATTCATTAGACCTTCTTTAACTACTTTAGAAGCATCTCTCATGAATTTATCTCTTTTCTTCCTCTGCTTCATCATAGATATATCACTCTCAATTTTTTCAGTTGTGCCAAATATCTTCTCAATCAGTTCCCTTGGTGTATCAAGAAGTATCTTTGCATAAGACTCAAGAATGTTCAAATCTACTTCATAGCCCATCTCTGTTATCCAAATGGTTTGAGGAGTAACAACCTCCATCCATGTCTCATCTCTCTTTATTACAAAACATATATGTTTGTCATATTTGTCCACAATACATTGAGGAATCCTTTCCCTTGCCTTCATCCTAGTCTGAAAGTTCTTGAAATAAACTTTTATTAGTTTGTCACCATCAGCACTTATGTCGGTAATTGCTTCCATAATCTATCTTCCAACAGGGATGTCATAAGAAAAGTCCTTGGGACCAATGTCGAGGATCTCCTTTGTGAAATAAAGCATTAAGCATACAAGTAAGTTACCAAATCTGAAGGTTCCTTTCTTATCACCCTTGATCTTCCCCAAATTCTCTATCAGTTCATCCTTTAGGCATTCACAAATGTCAATCTTTGCACTATTCTTCATCATTTCATATGCACTATGTATACACAGACTAGAAACATAATTTAACCTATTTGTATGAGCAACTCTGTAGCCAATCACCATACTCACATATTTCACATTCTCATCAGTGATATCACTAACCCTAAGAGATCTGCTATCAGATGTGGCATCAGTTAGCTTCATAACCACCTTGTTTGGGATCTCCATCTTCTTGTCAGGCCTAGTACCGGTAGAGGGTAAACTAGTGACCACCTTGTTTCCTCCTTAGTAACTTTGAAAATGGAATCTAACCACATAAATTTGTTATGAACCCTGCTAAGTATAAGATGAACTATCTCATCCAGAAATTTAGGAATGTTCAAGATATCAACAAATCCTAAATCCTCAACAATCTTATGCTCTGGCTTGATTAAACTTTGTTTGTCAGCTTTAACGTTCTAGTATATGTTTTTCAAATCATTAGACCCTTAATTCTCTATGTTGCAATGAATATACATTCTTGGATCTTCAGCAAAAGCAACTCCCTTCAAAATTTTAGAAAATGCACCAATAGAATCATGTTACTTAGCAATCTCAAGAATGATCTTAAAAATAGGTCTAGGATGCTTAAAATCCTCTACCATAGTAGGGTTTGCAATGAATTTGGGAATAAAAGATGAAGTAGCCTTGATACTGAAATAAATACCTTTTCTGCAAGTGAAATCTTCTGAAATGCCCTGAAAATGTCTTAGCTGCTTTGCCTCTTGAATGCCTTCAATCTCTTGGCACTCTTCGTAAATTTGAATGCTTTGTGATTCAAAATGAGAGGTTACAATGCCTTTATAACCAAAAAGTTTGCCAACAACCGCATTAAATGCTTTTGGTTAAGTGAAAACTTAACATGTGTGTCAGTAAAGAAGAAATATAACTTCTTAGCATCAACTGAGGGTAAAATGCATGATTTTCAATTTGTTGCCTTACCCCTAAGGATTCTTCCTTAATGAGATGAAGTACCTCTTGCCAGTGCAAGACTACCCTGTTCTACTGGTGCAGAGACAAATTTACCACTACTCTGATCTCTCTTTCTAATCCATTGTTTAGAAAAATTTTGTTTGATTTCAATCACCTTTTCTTTGCCTTTGTTATTGGATTCTTTGTTGTTCACTGGTGAATTCTTGCTTCTACAATTTTTTTCAATATGCCCAATCTTATTACATGCATAAAAAGTTACATTGTTTCTCTGAATAGCCTTTCCATAACCTTGACCGGTTTTAGTTCTGCATTGATTAGATAAGTGTCCAAATCTACCACAAACATAGCATTCACATTCATTTTGCAATTGTTTGAGTTATGACCATTTTTATTGCATTTGGAACATTGACCAGTGGGTGAGTTTGTATTCTGATTATTCCTAAATTTGGACTAATTTTCTCTATGACCAAATTTGTTACAATTAAAACATTTTCCATTAAATTTATAAGCAGTAGGTTGCCTTACCAGTTTAGTGTGATCATGATTGTTTGCAGTCCTGGAGCTTTCTCCATGTTCAAATCCAAGTCAAACTATATCTCCATCAGGTTTCTGACTTTTTCAGCATATCATCAAGGTTTGTATTCATTTGGAGTGACCAAATCACCTTCCAAAGTGCTAACTTGTCTCATAAGTTCCTCTTTGTCATGTTGCATGTGAATAAAATCAGTTTTAAGAGTATCATTTTCATAACTAAGCCTTAGAGATTCATCAGATCTTTCATTAAGTCTTCTGGCCAAATCTTCTTCATTCTTCTTTCTATCTTCAATATCCTTGCATAGTCTCATGGTTCAATCTTGCATCTCATTCTTCATGTTACTGTATTCTTGTCTCAATTTGTTTGCGATATCTCTAAGAGTTTCTTTTTCTTCATCATCTTGATTTTGCACATGTAATTCTTTTCTCTTATTCTTTCCTATAACCAAGTTATATTGAAGTGCTTTGATAAATTCTCGAGCAGTTCTGAGTTTATTTTCCAGTTTGATATTCTTCAATTTTTCTGTATCAAAATATTCAAGAGCTCCTTCCAACTGTTGTCGCAAGCTTTCCATTGATACCTATTTTAGAATCTTCCTCAAGCTATTAGGCTTTTGCAAATAGAGGACTAGGCTATGATACCAATTGTTAGATACTTGATCAATCCCAAAGACATTGAGAGGGGGGGGGTGAATTAGTGTCTAACCAGTAAATGAAATATTTAAACTTGTTTGCAACTTTACAACCCAAATTAATGTACTGGTAAACAAGCAATAAAGCAATAAAGAGAAATAAGAGAGACAACATCAATGCACACCATAACACAAGATATTTTGGTGAGGAAACCTAGTAGGAGAAAACCCTCTGTGGTATTTGTGACCCACTATTTACTTACTAACCAATATCAATAAATATTACTGATACAATAGGGGCCTATACATGCAGGAAGGCCAACAACCTAGATCTCACTGCTCAATACAAATTAGGAGTCACACTGACTACAAAATTTGTTGATTAAATTTAATTACATGTACTACTCAAAATAGCATCTGCAATGCTGGATTTAGTACTGGTTTAAGCTCTATCAAATACCTCTTCCATAAACCTAACTTCGCTCTTCTCTACTCTTATTTTCTCATCAAAATTATTACATAAAATTCTTCTTTGCTTACATACCATACATACTACAAAAAAATGCCTTACAAGATCTCATACATATATGAGTCTTTACAATACATCATGTTGGCTACAAATAATTAATTACATTACAATCTGCATAAATAAAACTTTATCTCATGTCGGCCTAAGTGCTGGTATGATTCATTGCCATAGTAAACTAGATCCTGGTGTAAATGTACTTTGTGTAGCTATCAGTGTTGGTATGCGATGTTTATTGCTAGTAGAATCAATAGAATCCTGTTACCAGTTGGTTGTTATCAATGACAACATCAACCATTCTCATCTGAGTGTGTAATGCCAATAGGTGCAACTTCTAGAAGGTATTTAGGATGTTGATGCTGATTATGTTTGGGCCTCGACTGATTGGTGTCAATGCTTTGGCCTATGTGGATCTAATTTAGGTCTAGTGCTATCTAGGTTATGTAATGTGTTGGTGGATCCTCTGATGCACTTTCAGGATGTTTTATTGATTGGATGATGTTTGTTTGGCCTTAGGCTGACATGTTTTATGATTTTATTTCAGGATTATGTAATAGATCTATTGAATTATCATTTGGGTGGCCAACCTAATTGGTTAGGTCCTGGGTTGCTATAAATATATGTAAGATCTCATTGTAGATCATGGGCAAGGAGCGAATAATGTAATAATCATTTTTGCAGAGGATTTGGTCAATCATAGGTGATCAAGTTGGGTTTATGTAAGAGGTTTTAGACCTCTGGTATTGAGCTTAACCAAAACTATAATTTGGCATGTTTGATGCTAATCATAGGAAATTCTTCTTTCTGGATTGTTGTCCAAATATTTAGAGGTAGTTGGCCTCTTTTGTAGTCAGTGACACTCCATTGTGATGAGCAATGCACTCTAGGTAGTGCACCTTCTTGCATGTGCAGACCCATATTGTAATCATATACTTTCTGTAGAAGTATCATGTGAGTGTGGGTAGGGTTTCCCACCATGGTTTTTCCACATACAAATCATGGTGTTATGTGTTATGGTTGCATGGTATTGATTCTCTAGTTTTCAATTATGCTTTAATTCTTTATTAGTTATTCTAGTAAAAGGTTTTAAGTGGTTTAATTCACATTATCTATTAACAACTGGTTCACCCCCCCCCCCCTCTCTTAGTTGTTCACTGGTTATCCTAACAATTGGTATCAGAGCCTGGTATTCTTTTTACAGAAGCTTAACCGCTTGAGGAAGATCCTACAGCAACTAAGAGTTCAACTACTATTTACCATAAGGTCAGACCTAGGCTTGATGGAACAAACTATGGAGTATGGAAAATTTGGATGAAGACTCATTTGAGATGCATTGGAAATGAAATTTGGGAAATAACTCAGAAAGGTTACACTCCTCATGATTCGGAATCAAGCAATCCTATACCGACGGACTTGGAAAAGAACATTGAAAATTACTACAGAGCTAGAGAAGACCTCTTAAGCACCTTATCAAATCAGAAAATCATGGGACTATCAGATAAATCATCAGCAAAAGCTATATAGGACAAGTTGGAGACTTCGAATGAAGGTGATCCCACAATTAAAATTGTAAAACTTGAATGTTACTGGGTAAGATCTGAAAGCTTGAAGATGGATGAAGATGAAATAATTTTTGCATTCATGGAAAGGGTAAATAAAATTGTATTAGGAATTCAGTATTGTGGTGGATCTCTGAGTGAAGAGGAGATTGTTTCAAAAGTATTAAGGGTTTTTCCACCAACATATAAGATGAAGGTAACTGCAATTAATAAGCTAAGAACCATGTCAAATTCTTCTGTCAATAGAGATACTCTTGTTGGGAAGATATTTGTTTTTGAGCTTGAAGAATTTGGTCCTCTAGGAGCTACAAAGATTTATATTGCATTTAAGGCATCTACATCATCAGCTGAAAAGCAAGATTGGAAAGTTTTGTATGCAAAGGAATTGGAAGAGATTAGGAAAGAAGATGAAGAACTTGAGCAACTTGAATCCCTATTTTCTAGAAAGATACCTAAAGGTCTGACAGGAAGTAAGTATGAAGGAAAATATCCTTTCAAATGTTTTGCATGTAATAAGATAGGTCATTTTCCATCTAGATGTCCTGAAAGGAATTCAAAATTGGAAGAACGAGCAAGATGATCTTGTAAGCCTTACCCTGAATATCAGATCAAGCATAAGTACAAGAGAAACAAAAACAAATCATACTACTATGTTGATGAGGAAGGAGTAACTAATGACTTAGAAGAAGAATCAGAAGGAGATTAAGCTAGTGGATCCGGCAATGGAAAAGACTGGGTATTTTATGCTATGAAGGAAGATGATCCCAAACCATTTATCAAAAATGATGAAAAGGACCTTGCAACAAAACTTGAAGAAAATGATGAATGGGTAATAGACAGTGGATGTTCTCATCATATGATAGTGACAAAATAAATTTTCTAACCCTGCAAGAATTTGATGGTGGTCAAGTCAGATTTTGTAATAACAAAGCATGCATGATCAAAGGAAGAGGAACCATTTCATTGGATCTAAGCATAACATTGATAATTTCTATTATGTTGAAGTTTTGAAGCATAATCTTTTGAGTGTAGGACAGTTGGTAGATAGAGGATTTCACTTACAATTCAAGGATGGAAAGTGCAAAACAATTAACAAATCGGGATTGGAGATTGCAACCGATACACAGACAAAAGGTAACATCTTTCATTTGAACTCCAGTGAAAAGATATGTTTGACTGTACATATTGATGAAAGTTGGCTATGGCATAAGAGGTTGTGTAATGTAAATTTTGATTACATTGTAAAGATCAGTTCAACTAAGGTAGTTAGAGATTTACCTAAGATTGTGAAGCCTAATAATCCAATATGTAAGGAATGTCAAATGGGTAAAAAAATCATAACTTCTTTTAAGAGAATACCTGATAAATCTAATGATATTTTTTATTTGATTCATATTGAACTATATGGTCCTGCTAATACAAGAAGCTTTCAAGGAGATAGATATTTCATGTTAATCATTAATGACTATTCTAGAATGATGTGGGTTGCTTTTCTAAGGGAGAAATCTAAAGCTTTTGAGAAATTCAAGATCTTTAAAGCTATGGTTGAGACAAAGACAGGAATGAAAAAAAAGTGTTTGAGATTAGATCAAGGTGGTGAATTCACATCTAGTGAATTCAATAGTTATTGTGAGAAAAATGGCATTAGGAGATAGTTATCCGTACCTTGGACACCTTAGTAGAATGACATTGTGGAAAGAAAGAACAAAACCATTTTGGGTGTATCCAAAACCATGATGATGGAAGCTAATTTGCCTCATATCTACTATAGATAAGTAGTAAGTACAATGGTTTATATATTCAATAGAGTTCATATCAAAGGAGATACCAGTAAGACACCTTATGAATTATGGTTTGGTCATTCTCCTACTCTTAAGTATTTCAGAATCTTTGTAAGTAAGTGTTATATCGAAAGAGATGATTCAATTGGAAATTTGGACCCTAGATGTGATGAAGGAATATTTTTTGGTTATTCAACTAAAAGAAAAGCATATAGATGTGATAACAAATGATTATAGAGAATTGTGGAGAGTGCTAATGGGAAAGTGAATGAGAAACACAAAGACCAACTTAAATATTATGACAGAGAACCAACAGTAGAAATGATCATAACTGGTCAGGTAATGCCTATACCAGAACTAAATACTGAACCAGTTACCCCAACATCATCAAAAAACTCAATTGTAACTGAAGAGCAACACAAAGAACCTGAAAATCAGAAAACACCAAGGTATGTAAGGCTAAATCATTCCAAAAATCAGATCATTTTAGACAAAAAACAAGGGAGTTATGACAAGGAGAAGATTGACAAATCAAGAGGTATGTTTTATTTCTCAGATTGAACTAGCATCAGTAATTGAAGCTTGCAAAGATGAATGTTGGATGAAAGCTATGGAAGATGAATTAGATCAGATTAAAAAGAACAATACTTGGACTTTGGTTCCCCATCCTAAAAATAATAATTTTATTGGAACTAAATGGGTTCTTAGAAACAAACTGAATGAGGATGGATAAGTTGTAAGAAACAAGGCTAGATTGGTTTGCAAAGGAATTTAAGTCGTTAGACTATTTCTTGCTTATGCAGCCTATACGAACTATAAGGTCTATCAAATGGATGTTAAGTGTGCATTTATGAATGGGGAACTTGAAGAGGAAATCTTTATTGAGAAACCTTTTGGATTTTTATTGACAAATGACAAAACTATGGTTTGTAGATTATAGAAAGCTCTATATGGATTAAACCAGGCTCCTAGAGCTTGGTATGCAAGGATGGATAAGTATCTTTTGAAGCTTGATTTTATAAAAGGTAATGCTGACAATAACCTATATTATAAGATCACTAATGATGATATTTTGATTATTGAATTATTTGTTGATGATATCATTTTTGGAGGTGAAGAAAAATTATGCATGGAATTCTCTGATAATATGCAGAGTGAATTTGAAATGTCTATGACTAGAGAAATGAGATTTTTTATAGGTTTTTAGATTACTCAGACTGACAAAGACATCTTTATCTATCAAACAAAGTATCTAAGGGAATTATTGAAGAAATTTGGTATGGAAAATTCCAAACCGGTTAGTACTCCTATGGTTACAAGTGAAAAAATGTCAATTAAAGATGTATCCCCTCTAATAAATTATGCAAGATATAAATCCATGATTGGTGGTTTTCTATATTTAACTTAGACTAGACTAGATATAATGAATGCAATTAGTATTGTATCAAGATTTCAAATTAATCCAAGAGAAAATCATGAAAGTGCAATAAAAGGATATTCTAGTATTTGCAAGGAGCAAATGAATATGGTTTATGGTACTTGAAAGATGATGACTTTACTTTACATGCATGTATACATGTAGATTGGGAAGGTGATGTTGATGACCAAAAGATCACATCTGGTGGGGCATTCTTTCTTGGGAAGAAGTTGCTTTCATGGATCAACAAGAAGCAACCATGCATTTCTTTATCTACTATTGAAGCTGAATATGTTGCAACTGCAACTAATTGCACTCAATTTCTATGGATGAAGTAGATTTTGAAGGATGTATAAGTGAGTTGTAATGATCTGGTTGTTATTCATTGTGATAATTTTGCAACTATTGACATATCCAAGAATCCGGTATTTCACAAAAAGACTATGCACACATCAATCAAGTATAACTTTTTGAAGGAAAAGGTGGAATACAAAGAAGTTAGATTGGTTTATGTTAACACTAAAGAACAAATAGAAAACATCTTCACTAAAAATTTATCCTAGGAATCATTTGAGTATTTGAGAGACAGATTGGGGGTTTCTACCCCTCTGATAGAGACTTAAATGATGCAAATTTGCATCAGTCTGGTATGCATTATCAGAACTATATTTTGCTCCGAATTGATGAAATAATTCTACTACTCAGGGGGAGTAGCCAACCTTGAGATTTAAATTTTTCATATTCTGTTTAATATCTATGTCATATCTTTGGCATTGTTGTCAAAAGGGGAGGAATATATGTGAAAAACTATTGCTATGTATTTTTCAGATTGATTGCACTCCTTAGGAGGAGTTTGGCGGTATTTGGTCTTTTAATTCAGATTTAGTTTAGAGCTTCATTTCTATATCATTTTAGGGAGATTGTTGGTTGTCTTCCATTGGGGGAGACTTGTTTGGAATTTCTTGGCACTTGGATGTTTTTCACATCTAGTGTTACCATCAATGCCAAAGGGGGAGATTGTTGGCAATATGATGGAATTGATTATGTGTTGCATTTATGTTTTGTCATTGATGTCAACACTAGTTGTTATGGTTGCTTATCGACTTCTGGTAGAAGGATTGGATTGGGATGGTTATCAGTTGATTGCCACCAGTATAATCTAGATGATGGAATAAATTTGTATGAATAATTCATATGCTTTTGAAGTATGTTTTAGTCATTTGGTATTAACTTGATGATCAGATGCTATCTTATGTTCTAGTAAGCCTTCTTTATAGGTCCAGTAAGGGTTTCACCGGTAGACCTTTATTGAAGATCTTTGATGAAATGCATAAGTGGTGTTGCTACAACTTCTAGAAGGGATTCAGGATGTTGATGGTGATTATGTTCATGCCTCAATTGATTGGTGTCATTGCTTTGGCATGTGTGGATCTAATTTAGATATGGTGCTATCTAGGTTATGGACCAGTTTGCATGTAACATGTTGGTGGATCCTCTGATGCGCTTTTGGGATGTTTTATTGATTGAATGATTTTTGTTTGGCCTTAGGCCGACATGTTTTATGATTTTGTTTCAGGATTATGTATTGGATCTATTGAATTATCATTTCGATGGTCGACCTAATTGGTTAGGTCCTAGGTTGGTATAAATATATGTAAGATCTCATTATAGATCATGGGTAAGGAGTGAATAATGCAATAATGATTTGTGCAAAGGATTTTTTCGATCATAGGTGATCAAGCTGGGTTTATGTAGACATCTGGTATTGAGCTTAACCGAAACTATAAGCTAGTATGTTTGATACTAATCAAAGGCAATCCTTCTTTCTGGATTTTTGTACAAATATTTTGAGGTGGTTGCCCTCTTTTGTAGTCAGTGAGACTCCATTATGATGAGGAGTGCGCTCTAGGTAGTGTGGCTTCCTACATGTGCAGGCCCCTATTGTAATCATAGAATTTCTACAGAAGTATCATCTGACTATGGGTAGGGTTTCCCACCATGGTTTTTCCCTTTACTAGGTTTTCTACATACAAATCATGGTGTTATGTGTTATGGTTGCATGGTATTGATTCTCTAGTTTTCAATTATTCTTTAATGCTTTATCAGTTATTCTAGTAAAAGGTTTTAAGTGCTTTAATTCACATAATCTGTTAACTTATTCACCCCCTCCCTCTTAGTTGCTCACCAGTTATCCTAACAGATGATATGTGTAAAGTGGAAAATCGGAGCTTAGAAAGTTCACCACTTGGAAAAGGGGAAATCACTAAGCCGATTATTCACTTGGAAGAATTTACTTTCAAAAGAGGGGATGAATCCACTAGATCTAATCCTAAATGATACAAGGACTAAACACTAAGTAGATTGATTGTGTTTTGAATGTGTTTGAACCTCTTTTGTAAGTTGAATAAGTAAAGTGCTAAAATTAAAGACAAAGCAGAAACAGTGAGCTACAGATTCTGGATTTCATCATGCACCTGGATCTAATAAGTTTGAGATGATTTGAAGCTGCTTTACAAAATCTGCCAAAAGTAGCAGGGAATGTGTGTCCAAATCAGGCCGCCCCCTCTTGGTCCTCCAAAATTTCCACGTGTCGAAAAGGGTTTTTCCATCTCTGCAAATAAAGCTTAATTCCAGAAGTACAACTACACACCTGCTTCTTGTACACAGAATGAAGAAGAAAAGGGTTGTGAATAGGGGTTTGCCTAAGTCAAACACTAGTTTGGAATCAACCTTGAATGAAATACTGCAAATGATTGAAATAAATGATGGAAAGGTATACCTTCAAATCTACAATAGATGATAATGTTTCTTTGCTTCCCAAATTTAATCACATATGTTGTATTAAATGGCATGAACATGACAAATCCCTAACACACACATGCTTGCAAATGAATTATGTAATGTTTCTCCAATGGATAGATGAAGAATATGTATCCTTAAGGAATTCTAGATGATAAATTCTTGAATTCTTGATGCTTGAACACTTGAGATCCAATTTTGCCTTCGTGAATGTATATCCAAATGAGAGGGGAATACCTCCTTATATACCTATATGTCATCAAACATAATTTTCTAACATAGGCCAACATGGGGGATTTATTTCCCACTCAAATTTGAGATAGGGCCTAGGGGCCAAAATAGGTCCTGACTAGGGACGACCAGGGTGTGGCACCCCGGTCCTACCCTAATTTAGGTTAGGAACAAGGGGCTATGCAAGTTACAAGATGCAAATATAAAACATGTTTGCATAGGGAGGCATAAATAGGTCCTGACCAAGCATGGGGATGAGACCGGTAAGGTGAGGGCCCAAAATGCAGTAAAAATTACAAGGAGTGTAATTTTAGGATGCTACATTTAGCCCCCACTTTAGAAAGAGTATTATATTACACAAATACTCATGGTAAAGTAGAAGAAGAGAGATAAGGAATGTGGATCAAAATCACAAAGAGTATAAGATATCACTAATTTTGAGGAACTAAGCCCACAATCTCAGGATCTCAACTCACTCAAATGTATGAAAGGGCACACAAAACAAGACAAAAACCAAAAAGATAAATAAAGACAAAAGGAAAAACAAAGGTAGAGACACAAAGGTACACAAGACCAAAAAGCTAAAGACCAAAAAACAAGACCTCAAGTCAGCTAGCCCAAGAGACCCCGATATCAAATTGTCTCAACAACTAATATCATTCTTAAAAATGCCATCTCATGAGCACAAATGATCACATAAAAGAGAAAAGAAAGTGTCATCCATGAACTATCAATAGAAAAACTATGAGTTCATGAGAGGAAGAAGAGAGAGCGTGAATACACTCTAGATGCATTTATCTAGGTGATCCATGAGAAGAATGATGAAAGAGAGCATGGACTACTCTCCCCTAGATTTTTTTATCTAGGTTATCCATGGTGGGAAAAACGACATGGACTACTTGCTCCTAGATGTTTTTATCTAGGTGATCCATGTGGGGAAGAGAGTAAGAGTAGACTAGCTATTTTTAGCTAGTTCCACCCATCCTCGTGCGTGTGTGTGAAAATGATGTCTGGTTTCAAGTGTATAGAACCCCGTGTAAGAGTATTTTCCCTATTTTTGAGTGTTCTTCAACCTATTTAATACATGTAATGTAAATGCAAATGCCAAAGGGTGATTGTGTGTGTGAAAATGTGTAAATGCCAAGTGGCGAAGACATGCCTAGTTTTGAGGCCATCCCATTTAAGACTATCATTTTTTGTGATGTGTAACCTCATCTAAGACATATATCAAATGTTGTGTCTGGTTTCGAGTGTGAAGCATATTGCTCTAAGAGTTTGTTTACTCTGGTTCCGAGAATGAATACCCCATTTAAGACATGCAAAAATGATATGAAAAAAGTATAGTATAATATGATACAAAGGGAGCGATATGGGTGCCCCCCCTTAAGACCTCAACATAGCACTATGTTGATGTCTTAAGAAATCTAGAAACAAGGATACCTAACCTTCAACACCAAGGAGATATCCTTTAGGCAACAATGTCATAAATTCAAGCTAAAGAGGGAATTATCTTATAAGAAAGGATATGATAGTTGAAAAAGAGATATCTTGCAACAAATGTAAAAGAGATCCATGGAGGAGAAGAGATCTTTTCTCAAAACACATCTACCTCCAAGAGGATATATCTTGAATAAACATAACATATTCTACCAAAATAAAGGAAGGAGAACAAGAATTCATACCTTCCTCCTATTTCTAGGTGAAAGGGAATCTTGATGAAGGATGACACACTTTTGACCAAATGCGAGGGGTAAGTTTATGATAGATGTACATCACCAAATGAAGAAGAGGTTGTAGCCAAGGACTTACACCTCTTGTATAAGAGATAATCCTTGAGAAAACAATAACTTCACCAAATCATGAACAAACACCACTCCACAATGGAAAAGTAGGTCCGTAGAGAGGAGAGAGAGAGAGGAGGATAAATCAATCATTGCCTCCCAAGTGTAACGAAAATGAGAAGAATTGCATAATATTTGAAGAAGAGATTAGGCCTAAGGAAATGCAAAATAAACTCACATGAATGAATATCCAATGCAAGAAAAGATATTAGTTTATGTAAAATGCATCTCAAAAGAAGTGGTAATCTTCAAAGAGAGAGAGAGGGAAAGAAAGAAAGATCACATATTACCCTAAGGAGGGATTATTCATAAGAAAAATACCATTTGAAGAAATCATATCAACACATTAAAAATGTAACCACTAAAGGGAATAGTGATACATTAGATATAAAGAGAGAGGGTGAAAAATCCATCCTTACCCCCAAGCAAGAGGACAAAGAGGAAAATTACACATCTTCTAGAGAGAGGTTATTCATAAGAGATGTGCCATTTCAAACAAAGAATAGGTCCTAGCCAAGGAAGAAACATGTGCTCACATGAAGGATAACTCTATGTACAAATGAATATCAATTTATGAATAATGCAATCAAAAATAAAATAGTGAAACTTTTAGGAAGAGCAGAGAAAAAGGGGAAATCATGTTGCAACCCCAAGATATTTGATTTGAAGAAGTATCACCTCTAATGAAAAGAGCCCCCAATTAATTTAACTTCTTATGTCATAGGTTGACAAGAAACATGCAGATGAAAGGAGTGATAAGCCACTACCTTTTCACCTAGAAAGAGATGAAGATCTATTGAGACACATATACAAGCACGATCGTATTGTTATTGAACAAATTCCTTAAATGCTTCACACTTTCCAAGAGAATGAGAATAAAAATTATTAAAAATAAAATGTGAATCATCTTTCTTATGCTTATAATTGTAATTATGTCTAATGAAAGGAAAATAAATATTCTTATCATACTTCAATCTCCAAAAGATTCTAGTTGCTAATCTTTCTTGGTCATTAATAGATGTAGGTTTATTATTTTGAGATTGAGGACAAGAGTTGTTATTAGAAAAGGAAGGATTATCATCCATGATTTTAACTTTACCACTATCGATAAGTTCTTTTATTGAATTTTAAAAATCAGGACAATCATCGGCATGGTGATCATGGGTTTGATTAAATGAACAAAAAGGAGCTTTTGAAGAAGAAGCTCTTTTGCGAGCACTCATGGCTTGTTGTCTTGCAAGATGATTTTTGAAGTCTTTAATCCTTTTTAGACATTTCAAATAACTAGAAGACAACAGAGAGGAGGGGGGGTGAATCAGTTGTCACCAGATTATCAGAACCTTAAGCAATTAAAACTTTAATACCATAATGCATAAACCAATTACTAAAATAGTAGATATACCAATTAAGAACAAGCAACAATTAGATAATAGATACCATCCACATGACACCAAGATTTGTATGTGTAAAACCTGGTAAAAGAAAAAACCACGGTGGGGAGCCTACCCACAGTCAGATAATACTTATGCCGTAAATATGTTATTACAAATTAAGGGGCCTACACTTGTAGGAAGGTCAATAGCCTAGAGCACACTTATCATTACAAAAGGAGTCTCACTGTCTACATAAATATCCAGACTACAATCCAGAAGGAAGAATGAACTACAATGATAGCATCTCCTTGATAATATGATGAAAACAATAAGGGTCTGGTCAACTAATGAGAGGGGGGGTGAATTAGTAGATAGAAAATATATTAAACTTCACCAAACTTAAATCCCAACTCATAAAGCAGTCACTGAACTAACCGATTTAGATACTGCACCATAAACTGCAACTGCACTGTCAAGCTTTACTAGTTGACTAAAATATCAATGATACAATGTAATAAATCTGTAACTTACATACCATTTAACCAAAACATTAAAACACTTTACTAACATCAGTAATAGCTCATTGCAGATTACTTCCGCTTATCTAGACATATCTAAGTGGATTTACCAGTTAAACTTATTAACCATACCAAAACATAACCACAAAATCATTCACCACTTGACACAATGATTTTTGACATGGAAACCCAAATAGGAAAAACCACAGTGGGTATGAATACCCACAATTATTCTGAACTCTTTTGAAGTTCGCCCTGTTAGGAGCCAAGCCTTGTTAGAAGCTTATACAATAATGTCCTATTAAGAACAGATCTGGTTAGGGACCACTTGGTTAAGGGATTGACTAAAATACCCTATTAGGAGTAACCTCAGTAGAGGATTTAAAATCCAAACTAATGGATCACCTGGTTAGAGGATTTAAACAACACCAAGCCTATTAAATCTTACCCGGTTAAGGGATTTAACTGTTGTAATGGTTAGAGAACATGGTCTTGTTGATTTGGTAATAGCACTATTTTTCTTAATCAGATCCTTTTATGCTCCTATCTACCTTCAAAAATTTTTGTAGAGACTCCTTTTGGTTTGGTAAAAATCACACCACCACACTTAACCAAATTTCCAACACAATTTACAAACAACTCATCGAGCTTAAAAAGAAATACAATAGATCGGTAACACATCACAAAACCTAAGAGTTCATAGAGATTACAAACATATTGGTTCAAACATGACTATTGGATTACATAGCAGCCAGTTGCACATTTTTCAAGACAACTTGAATCGCTCCTAGATTATTGCACATTGTATCATGTAAATCATCATGTGTTATTCACTTCATGCTATGAATTTGTTCATTCCCAAGATAAAACAGTTATCTCTATGCACTAAAACCATTTTGAAACTCATCACGTGCATCATGCATATGTGGTGTCTTCATCTCTGATCACCATTCAATCATAGATCAACATAACTAATTCACCAAGCTCCATTGGTTAGGGTTTTGCATATCAACTAGTTAGGGTTACCGGTTGATCACTCTACTTCAATAGTAATATCGGATTCCAACACTGCTTCTCTACCGATTGGTTTACTTTATCACTACCGATTACAATGCATCTTCATTACCGGTTGATATTGACATCAACGACAACACTATACTTTATTAATGCAATCTTCATGCAATGCCAATAATTTCCCCCTTTGTCATTGATGGCAATACAAATATCAATACCACTTAATTGTGATGATTGAGACTAATGCACATACATAGGTATAGAAATCTTGGTTTACATTTTTCATGTACTCTCCTTCAACTATATCTCGATGTCTTCAGCTGGTAACTTGCTATCAATCATATACAATTATTATCCCTTTCAATCATACAATTCTTCTCTTCTTTCAATCATACAGTTATTCTCCCTCTTTGACAACAATGCCAAAGTGAAAGTAAAACATATAGTGTCATACTTCACTATTCTACAACTAGCTGCTCCCCCTATGGAGTAGCTCCACTCAACACCAATCCTTCTTCAAGATTTCCAATAGGCTCTAGGACTGATATCCTCCACATCTTCTCAATAAACTTCATGTAGGGGTACAACCCCTATCTTACCTCCAAGATAATTAAATATCTCCTTAGGTAGAGGTCTAGTAAAGATATCTGCAAGTTATTGTTTAGAAGAAACATGCTCCAGTGACACGTCTTTACTCTGCACTTTCTCTCTCAAGAAATGATACTTCAGCTCAATATTCTTGGTTATAGCATGCAATACTGGGTTCTTTGAAATGTTTATTGCACTGGTGTTATCACATAAAATCTTTACTGGTTCTAAAATCTTCAACTTGAAACCTTCCAAAATGTGTTTCATCCAGATTGCTTTAGTATAATTCTTATATGTTGCAACATATTCATCTTTTGTGGTTGATTGGGAGATACAACTCAGTTTCTTTTCTGCTCCAAGACACAAGTCTGCCTCTAAGAAAAAATACTCCTCCAGTTGTACTCTTCCTATCATCAACATTTCATGCCCAGTCTGCATCTATATAGACTTTTAAATCAAAGTTACCTACATATGGACACCATAATCCATAATCAATTGTACCTTTCAAATATCTGAATATTCTTTTATTTGCTACCATGTGTGTATCCTTTGGGCTTTTATGAAATCTGGCAACTAATCCTACTGCATGAGTAATATTTAGTTTGTTGTGAACAACATAATATAGTTTACCTATCATTGACCTATACTCCTTTTTATCCAATGATGCATAATCATCCTCCTTAGACAATTTATAGCCTATAACCATTGGTGTTCCAATTGGTTTATAGTCTCCCATTCCAAAAGTCTCTCCAATAACTCTTTCACATATTTGGACTATGTGATAAAAATACCATTCTTCATCTATTGAAATTGCAAACCTATAAAGAATTTTATTTCACCTACCTGTGGCATCTCAAACTCATTATTCATCTCATCAACAAAGTCATGGCACATATCATCAACAAATACCTCACTTACCAATATCTTATCTCCTTCTAACTTAAGATAAATGTTATTGTCTTCACTGGTTCTCTAAAAAACCTATCTTCACCAAGTGAGAGTGCAATCTTTCATACCATGCTCTAGGTGATTGCTTCAGTACATATAATGCCTTATCTAATTTGCACACCATGTCCTTTTCTACAATTAAAGCACAACCATCTAGTTGTTCAATATAGACTTCCTGTTCCAATATTCCATTTAGATATACTGACTTCACATCCATTTGATATACCTTGAATCCTCTATATGCCACAAATGCAATTAAAGTCCTAACTCCTATTCTTGCAACCGGTGCAAATGTCTCACCATAGTCTTCACCTTCTTGTTGTGCATATCCTTTGCATACCACTTTGGCTTTATTTCTGACTACTACTCTATCTTAATTCAGTTTATTCCTAAATACCCATTTTGTTCCTATAACATTCTTGTTCTTCAGTCTGGGTACCAATGGCCAAGTATTGTTCTTCTCTATATGGTCAACTTCCTCTTCCATTGCCTTGATCCAGTCTTCATCTACAAATGCTTCCTTTGCAGTTCTAGGTTCAATGGTGGAAATCATACATGAGTTCTCTCTAAGCCTTGTTCTTGTTTCCATACCTCTATTCATGTCACCAATAATCTGATCGGGACTATGATTGAGTCTAACATACCTTGGAATAACATGATCTTATTTTTTAGACTCTTCTTCTTCTTCACTTTCTTCTTCCTCTACTTGACCTCCTTGTTCCAATTGAACTGGGGCTTCTCTATTATGTTCTCCAACTTCTGGCTTCACCGGTTCCAGTTCCAAAAACAATGTGTAAGGTTCTTCTTCCTTCTTCTCCTCACTGGTTTCTCTTGAATTCTCAAGAAACTCATCAACTCAAATATTTATACTTTCAATGATCTTCTTGGTCTGGTTGTTGTAACACTTGTAATCTTTTCTCTTGGTGGAGTAACCAAGAAATATTCCTTCATCACTCTTGGCATCAAACTTACCAACATAGTCACCTCTCTTGATAAAACATCTGCTACCAAAAATCTTAAAGTAACTGACATTAGGTGGTCTACCATACCAATATTCATAAGGGGTTTTATCCTTACCTCTTTTAACTAGTATCTGGTGTATTATGTAAACAATTGTGCTAACAGCTTCTCTCCACAATGTATTAGCTACACCTCGTTGTATTAGCATAGTCCTAGCAACTTCAACAACCAACCGGTTGTTTCTTTCTACAATACCATTTTGCTGTGGTTTCCTAGGTGCTGAAAGTTGCCTCTTAATTCCATTGTGTTCATAGTAACTAGTGAATTCCTCTAAAGTAAATTCACCACCTTGATCAGTTCATAAGCACTTTATCTTCTTACCACTTTCATTTTCAACTAAGGCTCTGAATGCCTTAAACTTGCTAAAAGTTTGTCTTGTCTTTCAAGAATGTGACCCACATCATCCTTGAGAAATCATCAGTAAAAATCATAAAATACTGATCACCTTGAATACTCCTAGTCCTCATTGGTCCACAAAGGTCAGTATGAACCAATTCTAGCAAATGTTCAGCTGAAAAAGATTTGCTCTTGAATGTTGAGGATGACATCTTCCCTAACTGACACTGCTTGCACAAAGAATTCACCGGTTTGTCCAATTGAGGCAAACCTCTTACTGATTTGGATTTACTAACTTTTACAATGTTATCAAATTTTACATGACAGAATCTCTGATGCCAAAGCCAACTATCTTCTACTTTTGCAATTAAAAAATTATTGACTTTAAAACTTAAATGAAATAAGTTAACTCTGGTCTTCTTACCAATTGCAATCAGTTCACTTTTGCTTCCATAAATATTGCAGACTCCATTATTGAATTCCAATGGGTAACCTTTGTCATTGAGTTGAGCTACACTCAAAATATTGTGTTTTAGTCCTTCAACCTAGAAGACATCATCTGGACTCATTTACCATTTAAAGAGATGGATCCATTTTGTTTTACCATGCATGGTGAATCATTTCCAAATCTCACAACACCTCCATTAAACTCTCTCAAAGTAAGAAACTTACTCTGATCACCGATCATGTGGTGTGAGCAACCACTGTCTATAATCCAATCATTAGAACTATCCATGAAAGAGACTAATGTCTTATGATCTGATGTCTCTTCTTTAATAGAAACAAAGACGATGTCTTCATTTTCATCTTCTTCAAACTCCTTATCTGTAATTCCTCCATCAACTGCAATGAGATAATCTCTTTTACCTTTGCCTTTGTAATTCTCATACTTTTATCATTTTTGCTCATTGTCTCCATTAGGTCAGTTAGATGCAATATGTCCAATCTGGTTACCTAAAAAACATTTCAAAGGTAATTTACCTGTGTACTTACTGGTACCTCTGAGTAACTGCTTGGCCAACAATGCTTCAAACTCAATCAAACTGTCTTCATCATCTACCTCTCTACTAGATCTAGACTCATGATTGTAACTAGCTTCTCTACTTTTCTTTATCGGTCGAGTTGAAACTGAAGCTCTAAATGCAGATTCCAATCTCTGAACACTTCCATCAAAACCATTTAATTCAAATGTAGTTAATTTACCAATGATGGAATCACGATCTACCTTTTTTTATCAATAGACTTGAGCTCCTGAATGGCTGCAACTCGAATAGCGTAGAATGGTAGAAGGGTTCTCAACACCTTGCTAACCACTATGGTATCCACCACTGTACCACCAACACTTTTGATCTCATCGACTATCTCCTTGATCCTTTGACCATACTATTGAATGTTCTCTCCTTCAACCATCCGCATATCATCAAATTTACCTCTCAGACTCTCTTCTTTGGCAATCTTAACATGCTCATCACTGTTGTATATATCCTCAAGTTTCTTGCACACTTCATAAGCAATCTCCAATCCATGGATATCAACTTACTCTAAATTGGACAAGGAACTCATAATGGCTTCCAATTCTTGATTATTCTCATGTTGTTCCTTCTTTTGATCATCTGATAAAATCCCACTAGGCAAGTTATATTTATTGACAACATATTTCCAATATTGACTTCCCAAGCTTTTGATATAGATATCCATCCTATCGCTCTAGATTTTGTAGTTTTCCCTATTGAATTTCGGACCTTCTTTCTTCATCATGTTCTCCTATATCTTTTCCTCAAGCTATTAGGCTTAAACACAAGAGGACCTGAAATGCTCTGATACTAATTGATAAAATGATAAAAAATAATAAGGATTCAATCAACTACTGAGAGGAGGGGTGAATTAGTAGATAGAAACTATATTAAACTTCACCAAACTTAATCTCAACTCATAAACCAATCACTGAACTAATCCGTTTAGATACTATACCACACACTGCAACTACATTGTCAAGCTTTAATAGTTGACTAAAATATCAATGATATAGTGTAACAGATCTATAACTTACATACCATTTAACCAAAACATTAAAACAATTTACTAACATCAGTAATAGCTCATTGCAGATTACTTCTGGTTATCTAGACATATCTAAGTGGCTTTACCAGTTAAACTTATTAACCATATCAAAACATAGCTACAATAACATTCACCACTTGACACAATGATTTTTGATGTGGAAACTTAAATGGGAAAAACCGCGGTGGGGATGAATACCCATAATGTCTTGTTAAGAACAGATCCGATTAGGGATCACCCGGTTAAGGGATTGACTACAATGCCCTGTTAAAGGCAATAACCTATTAGAAGTAACCTCGGTAGAGGATTTCAAATCCAAACTAATGGATCACTTGGTTAGCGGATTTAAACAACACCAAGCCTATTAAAGCTTACCCAGTTAAGGGATTTAAGTGTTGTAATGGTTAGAGAACAATAGGGTCTTGTTGAACTGGTAATAGCACTATCTTTCTTAATCAGATCCCTTTATGCTCCTATCTGCCTTCAAAACATTCTTCTGACACTCCTTCTAGTTCGGAAACATTCACACTAACACACTTAACCAAATTGCCAACACAATTTACAAAAAGATCATCAACCTTTAAAATAAATATAATAGGTCGGTAACACATCACAAAACCTAAGATCTCATAGAGATTACAAACATATTGGTTCAAACATGACTATTGGATTACATAGCAATTAGTTTCACATTGTTCAAGACAGCTTGAACCGCTCCTCGATCATCACACATTATTCACTTCATGCTATGCATTTGTTCATTCCCAAGATAAAACAATTATCTCTATGTGCCAAAACAACTTTGAAACTCATCACGTGCATCATGCATACATGACGTCTTCATCTCTGATCACTATTCAATCATAAATCAACATAACCGATTCACCAAGCTCCATCAGTTAGGGTTTGGCATATCACCTAGTTAGGGTTCCCGGTTGATTACTCTGCTTTAATAGTAATACTGGTTTCCAACACTGCTTCTCTACCAGTTGGTTAACTTCATCACTACCAGTTACAATGCATATTCATTACTGGTTGCTATTGACATTAATGATAATACTTGTAGTGTCATAAAATTGCAACCCCTATAATTTTAACCATATTTGAGGTCCTCACCTTGGCGAGGGCATCTCCTTCCCTAATCGGGACCTATTTCTACATTTCCAACCCTTCTCCCTTCCTCCTTCATTCTTGTTTTTTCTCTAGACCATTTTTGAGCCCCAAAATAGGGCAGGACAGAGACATGGCTCCCCTATCCACCCTAGGAAAAGGGCATGGTACCCCTAACCCCCTAGGATAGTGGTATGGCACCCCTGTCCCCACCTCCTAGGGTGGTTCTATGTGTGGGTTGCCCGATCTCCTATGCACTTCTTATCTTTGGGGTTTGTTATTCCTCTTTTTTGGCCTTTAGTGGATTAAAACTTAATCCTTGAGGCATGTATAAAAGGGAATTCAATACCCTCATTCAAGGACAGATGGATAGTGCATAGACAGATAACAGAGGATAAGAGATAGAGAGCATAAGGAGAAGATACAATATTTCAAGGTCATCATCATGCATTCAAGTCTTATTCGTTCATCCATTGGATGAACATTACAACATTCATTTGCAAGCATGTGTGTGTGTGTTAGTGTTTTTTCATGTTACATGCCATTTCATATAATATTTGTGGTTACATTCAAGAAGTAAAACAATCATCATCATAAAGTTGTAGATCTACAAGATGTACATCTCCATTGTTTACATTCAAGCATTTGCAATTACTTTCTTTTTAGGTTGATTCCTCAACTAAGGTTTAACTAAGGCAAACCCCTATCCACAACCTCCCTTTTCTTCTCTTTTCTGTGTATAGGTTGTAGGTGCACAACTGCAATTATAGGTTTGGGCTTCATTTGCAGAGATGGAAGAACCCTTTTCCTTTTGCAGATTTTGTGGTGGACCATGTACATTCCCACCATGGTCTCGATGACTTTTTTCTAAATTTGCAGGGAAGATCCGCATCAGTTTAATTAACTCAAATCTGAAGTTATGGCATGATCCTGAACTGGTAGCACTTCATTTCACTTATTTCCTCTCTCTCTTCCACATAGTCAACAAGTCAACTTTCTCATTTACAAAAGAGGGTAAATCACACATCAACCATTTGCAATCCACCTAGTATTCAAATCCTTGTCTCTCTTGGATTTGGATCTAGTGGATTCAACTCCTCTTTTGAATGTAAAGTTCTTCCCAAGTCAAAATCATCCTAGTGGCTTCCTTTCTCTATCCTAGGTGGGGAGTCACTAGGATCCAATTTTCCACTATACTATACTTAATTAATGAAATCTTCATGCAATGCCAAAAATCCTATGCCTGAATACAGTTCCGGTTAAGCTCAATATCAAAGGACTTAATCCTCTTACATAAACCCAACTCAATCACCAATGATCAACCAAATCCTCTCCATGAATTATTATTACATTATTTGCTCTTATACCATCCTATATGATCCCTTACATGATCTACAATGAGATCTTACATTACATATATACAAACCCTCGACCATAAACAATTCATCCACCAGACAATAAAGCAATTATATAATTACAAAACATGTCGGCCTAAAACCAAATAAATAATGTACAACCCATAAGACATCTCGGAAACACATCGAGGAGACCATACAAAATGTTCTATGGTTTCTATTATTTGCAAGTATGTTATGCCCCTTATAAGGGAATGATCTCTTGAGAAGTATGTCTCCTTTCCTTTAGAGGATGTGTTCCACTAGGATGACATATCACTTGAAACTAATCACCATCAGAAAATGTGTAATATTTCTCCTTGTTCTCCTCACTTGGGGAGAAAGGATTTTCATTCCTTCCCCTTGAATCACTATTTCCTTTAGGGGCTTCATGTTTCATATGTGATTATCATTTCTTACAATGGTATGATTTTATTACTAATTCCCCTTGGGGAATATTTGATGCTTATTCTCCCTTGTTTTCGATGATTACCACATCTTGAGATGTGTATTTTACATTTACTAATGTATTTTCTTGCATGTGTTCACGTAAGTTCATTGCACATTTGCTTATGTTTAATCTCTTTCTAGTAGATTGTGTAAGCTCTTCTCATTGTCCCTTAGCTTGGGGGGAAATTATCTTTCACTCTCTCTTTATCTAGGGATCCACTTTGCCCTATTATGTGGATGGTGTAAGTTCTATTATTTGATGTCATTCCTTGTGCAGAATTGTTGGTTATTGGCTTAATGATTCTCTCTTATATAAGAAGTGTTAATCCTTGAGTAGGACCTCTTTTACACTTGGTTATGTACATCTATGATAAATCCAACCATCCCTCTGGGGGCTAAAAGTGAGTCATCCCTCATCAAGAATCCCTTTCACCTAGAAATAGGAGGAAGGATTGCATTCTTGTTCTTTCCTTTTCTTGATCTAGAATATATTGTATTTGTCTAAGACAACTCCTCTTGGGGGTAGATGTATTTTTGAATAAAGATCTATTCTCCTCCAAGGATCACCTTTACACCTACAACAAGATATCTCTTTTCAACTATCTTATCCTTGCTTGAAGAGTACTCCCTCTCTTGCTTGGATTTATGACATTGTTGCATAGAGGATATCTTCTTTGTGATGAAGGTAGGTATCCTTGTTCTAATTTCCTTTAGATATCAACATTAGACTATGTTGACATATTAAGGGGGGGCACCCACACTTCTCCTTTGTACTATACTTCTCTCATGCATTTAATAGTGGGACATTCTTGGAACCAGAGGGAAACCTCTTAGAGAAACATGTCATCACTTTTTGTACAGTGGGTCATTCTCAGGACTAGAGTACAATCTCTTAGAGCGAGATGTAATCACTTATTATTGTCTTGTATAGTGGGTCATTCTTGGAACCAAGGGGAAACCTCTTAGAGAAAGATGTCACTTTTCTCCTATACAGTGGGTCATTCTCAGAACCAGAGCACAGTCTCTTAGAGTGAGATGATGCCACTTTTCTCTTATGCAGGGTGATTATTCTCAGAACTAGAGCATGGTCTCTTAGAGTGGGCTATCAAACCTTTCTTGACACATGTACTATACATTCTATATAGGTAGTAGCATACTTGGGCATAGACACCTATGAGGCACTTTGAACCTCACTTGCACACACATGCATGAGGTTGAGTGGAACTAACAGAGTTCTTACTGTCTCTTTACATGGATCACCTAGGAAAGCTCTAGGGGCAAGATTTTCCATGTCCTTCTCTCCATGGATCACCTATTTTTAGGGGTGAGACATCTATGGTTTCTTTCTTCTTTATTTTTCTTCTCATGGATCACCAAGGTGTGTATTCATGTTCTCTCTCTTCCTCCTCTCATGAACTCATAGTTTTACTATTGATAGTTCATGGATGATGTCAACTTTTCTCTTTTATGTGATCACTCATGTTTATGTGATGGAATTGGTCCTTGTGTCTTGATTATTTGTTGAGACATCTGAGCTTGAGATGTCTTCATGTAGTTAGTTTGTCTTCTTGTGTTTTGTTCTTTTCGTGTGTCTTTTTGTGCTTTGTCTTTGTTTTGTGTGTCTTGTGTCTTTTTATTTTTATGTTCTCTTGCATGTGTTGGCATGAGTTAAGACCCTAAGAATGGGGGATTTTTGCTCCTCAATATTAGTGACATCTTATACTCCTTATGGTTTTTGCTCTGCATCTCTCATCTTCATCTCTTCTTTCTTCTACTTTACCGACAGTAGTGGCATAAGACATACTCCCGCTAAAGTGGGGGCTAAATGTAGTGCCATAAAATTGTGACCCCTATAATTTTAACCATATTTGGGTTCCTCACCTTGGAGACAACATCTCCTTCCCTAACTGGGACCTATTTCTACATTTCCAACCCTTCTCCCTTCCTCCTTCATGTATTGTATTTTCTTGAGACCCTACCTGGGCCCCAAAATAGAGTAGGACAGGGGTGTGGCGCCCCTGTCCCCCCTAAGACAAGGACTTGGCACCCTTGTCACCCTAGGACAGTGGTGTGGTGTCCCTATCCCCACCTCCTAGGGTGGTCCTATGTGTGGTTTTCCCGATCTCCTATGCACTTCTTGTCTTCAGGGTTTGTTATTCCTCTTTGTTGGCCTTCGGTGGATTGAAAGTTCAATACCCTCATTCAAGGATGGATGGATAGCACATAGATGGATAACAGTGGATAAGAGATAGAGAGCATAAGGAGAAGATGCAAGATTTCAAGGTCATCATCAAGAATTCAAGTCTTCTTCATTCATGCATTGGAGCAACATTACAACATTAATTTGCAAGAATGTGTGTGTGTTAGGGCTTTGTCATTTTACATGCCATTTCATACAACATTTGTGGTTACATTCAAGAAGCAAAGCAATCATCATCAATAAGTTCCAGATCTACAAGGTATACATCTCCATTGTTTACATTCAAGCATTTGCAATTACTTTATTTCTAGGTTGATTCCTCAACCTGGGTTTGACTAAGGCAAACCCCTATCCACAACCCCCCTTTTCTTCTCTTTTTTGTGTGTAGGTTGCAGGTGCACAACTGTAATTATAGGTTTGAGATTCATTTGCAAAGATAGAAGAACCTTTTTCATTTCACAGATTTTGTGGTGGACCATGTACATTCCCGCCATGGTCCCAATGACTTTTCTCTAATTTTGTAAGGTAGATCCATGTAAGTTTAATTAGCTCAGATCCAAAGTTACAATGCAATCCCAAACTAGTAGCACTTCATTTCACTCATTTCCTCTCTCTCTTCCACATAGTCAACAAGTCAACTTTCTCATTTACAAAAGAGGGTAAATCACACATCAACCACTTACAATCCACTTAGTATTCAGATCCTTGTCTCTCTTGGATTTGGATCTAGCGGATTCAACCCCTCTTTTGAATGTAAATTTCTTCCCAAGTCAAAATCATCCTAGTGGCTTCCTTTCTCTCTCCTAGGTGGGGAGTCACTAGGATCCAATTTTCCACTTTACAATACTATACTTCATTAATGCAATCTTCATGCAATGCCAACACTCCTATGCCTAAATACAATTTCAGTTAAGCTCAATACCAAAGGACTTAATCCTCTTACATAAACCCAACTTGATCACCAATGATCGACCAAATCCTTTGCATGAATGATTATTACATTATTCACTCTTATACCATCCTATATGATCCCTTACATGATCTACAATGAGATCTTACATCACATATACAAACCCTCGACCATAAACAATAAGGTCAACCACTAGACAATAAAGCAATTACATAATTACAAAACATGTTGGTCTCAAACCAAACAAATAATATCCAACCCATAAGACATATTAGAAACACATTGAGGAGACCAAACAAAACATTACATTAAGCCAATCCATTACCTAGATAGTACCGGACCCAATTTAGGTCCACACACGCTAAAGAAATGATCCCAATCAGCCAAGTCTTGAACACGGTCACAATCAACATCTTGAATCTCTACTATAATTTACACCATCACCACTTATGCATAACATCAAAGTATCTTCAACAAAGCTTTGTCGATGAAATCCTCACTAGATCAACAAACTAGGCTTACCAACATGTAAGATAGCATCTGATCACCAAATCAAAACCAACTGATTGAACATGAATTTGAGTAGCACGAATAGTAGATCTAAATCAATTCCAAAAGCCAAAGCATACTGGAGTATACTAAATCATCATGATCTTACCAACCAGAAACCAAACAACTTACTGGAACCAAAAGGATACCGGTAAAGCATCCAAAATAGCTAGTGTTGATATCAATGATAAAATATCAATGTGACACATAATCAATTCCTCCAAATAGCCAACAATCTCCCCCTTTGGCATTGATGGCAACACTAGATGTGAAAAACATCCAAGTGCCAAGAAATGCCAAACAAATCTCCCACACAAGAATATAGAAATGAAGTTATGATCGATACTCTCCCTGTAGATGATATCTCATTTAAGTTCTGCAAATTTCTCCCCCAAATGTATATATCTCCTTAAGTTTTTCACATGAATATCTCTCCCCCTTTGACATCAATGCCAGAAATTTGACATAAATATCAAAGAAAAATCATAAACCATTGAATCACAAAAGTAACTACTCCCCTTGAGTAGTAATATCACCACATCAATCCATAATGAATAATATCTCTGATAATGCATACCGAACTAATGCCAAATAACATCAATCGGTTTTCTGTTGGAGGGGCAAAAACCCCTAATCTATCTCTAAGGTACTCAAATGATTCTTTAGGAAAAGGTTTAGTGAAGATGTCTTCAATATTCTCTTTAGTGTTCACATAAACTAATCTAACTTCATTTTCTTCCACCTTCTCCTTTAAAAAGTTATATTTGATAGATATGTGCTTTATCTTAGAGTGAAATACCAAATTCTTTGATATTTTATAGCAGCAGAGTTATCAAAGTGAATAACTATTGGTCCATTGCAATGCACTTTTATGTCCTTCAACATTTTCTTCATCCATAGAACTTGTGTACAATTAGTAGCAGCAACAACATACTCAGCTTTAGCACTAGATAGGGAAGTACATGACTGTTTCTTGTTGATCCATGAAATAAGTTTCCTTCCAAGAAAGAAAGCTCCACCTGAAGTACTTTTTCAGTCATCAACATCACCTACCCAAACTGCATCTATATATGCACATAAAGTAAATTTATCATCTTTAGGGTACCACAAACCATATTCAAATGTTCCTTATAAGTATCTAAAAATCCTTTTCACCGCACTCTCATGATTTTCTCTAGGATCACTTTGATATCTTCATGCAATGCAAACAACATTCATTATATCTGATCTAGTCCCAGTCAAATATAGTAGACCTCTAATCATATACTTGTATCTTGTAGGATTTACCAATGCAGATTCATCTTTCCTTGTCAATTTCTCACTTGTAACCATAGGAGTGCTAACCGGTTTCCCCTTTGATATGAACTTTGTTGAATGTATAGAGTGTTGTGCTCACTGCTTCTCTCCAGTAGATATGAGGTAGATTATCTTCCATCATCATGGTTCTAGTAGCATCCAAGATATTTTCTTTCTTTCTTTCCATAACTCCATTTTTCTGAGGTGTCCAAGGGGTAGAAAATTGTCTCCTTATGCCATGCTTCTCACAAAAGTTACTAAACTCACCGGATGTGAATTATCCACCATGATCTAACCTTAAGCACTTAATCTTCAATTTTGTCTCTGTTTCAACCTTACCTTTAAATATTTTAAACTTTTCAAAAGCTTCATATTTCTCTCGTAGAAAAGTAACCCACATCATTCTATAATAATCATCAATGATTAGCATAAATATCTATCACCTTGAAAACTTTTGATTCTAGCAAGGCCACACAAATTAGTATGAATAAGATCAAGAACATCATTAGATTTGTCTTGTATAATCTTAAAAGATTTTTTGACATGTTTTCCCATTTGACATTCTTTACATACCGGATTATAGGGCTTCACAATCTTAGGTATATCTCTAGCTGCTTTAGTTGAACTGATCTTTACCATGCAATCAAAATTCACATAACATATCCTTTTATTCCAAATCCAACTCTCATCTTTTTTTGCAATCAAACATGTCTTCTCACCGGAATTAAAATTAAATATATTACCTTTTTTCTGAGTACCGATTGCAATCTCCAGTCCAGATCTATTAATGATTTTGCAGTTTCCATCATTGAATTGTAATTGAAATCCCTTATCCATCAACTGTCCTACACTCCAAAGATTATGACTTAAACCTTCAACATAATAAACATTATCAGTATTGTGCTTACCATCTAATGATATGGTTCCTCTTCCTTTGATCATTCATGCTTTATCATCTCCAAATCTAACTAGACCACCATCAAATTCTTACAAAGATATAAACTTCCTTTTATCTCCAGTCATATGATGTGAACATCCACTATCTATTACCCATTCATCCTTATCTTTAATTTTTTTGATGAGGGCCTTTTCTTCAAGTACATTCTCTTCCAGTGCTAGATCATCTTCCTTGATATCCAAGAACACCCATTCCTTTCCATTGTCAGAACCACTAGCAGAGTCTTGTGTCGGTTCATCATCAGAATCAGTCACACCTTCCTTATCCGCAAAGTAACATGATTTATCTTTGTTTTTCTTGTACTTATGCTTGTTCTGATATCCAGGGTTAGGCTTAAAATATCTTCTATCTTTTTCTTCAAATCTTGAATTCCTTTCAGGACATATAGATGCAAAATGACCTATCTTATTACATGCAAAACTTTTAAAAGATGATTTTCCTTTATACTTACTTCCTACCAGTCCTTTAGGTACTCTTCTAGCAAATAGGGCTTCAAGTTTCTCAAATTCTTCATCTTCCCTTTTCATATCATCCAATTCCTTTGCATACAAAGCTTTCCAATCTTGTTTTCCAGTTGATGATGTAAATGCATGAAAAGCAGGTTCAGACTTCACAACTCCAGAAGGTCCAAATTCTTCAAGCTCAAAAGGAGATAATTTCCCAACCAAGGTATCCCTATTCACAGAGGTATTAGCCATTGTTCTCAATTCATTAATTGCAGTAGCCTTCATATTATAACCTGATGGTAAAGCTCTCAAAACTTTAGAAACTATTTCATCTTCACTCAAACATCCACCACAACATTGAATTCCCATGAAAATTTCATTTACACTTTCCATGAATGCAGTAATCCTTTCATCTTCTTCCATCTTCAAATTTTCATATCTCACCAAGAAACCATCAATTTTAGCAATCTTAATAGTAGGTTCACCTTCATTAAGAGTCTCCAACTTGTCCCATATAACCTTTGCTAATGATTTGTCAGTCAATCCCATTGTTTGCTAATTAGAAAGTGCACACGGGAGGGCTTCTCTAGATCTACAATCATTTTCATGCTCCTTATCCAAGTTTGTCAGAGGAGGATTTCCAGATGTTGGATTGAAAGGACTTACACCATTCTCTATGATCTCCCATATTTCCTTACCAAGACATCTCAGATGAGTCTCCATCCGAATCTTCCATACTCTGTAATTTGTTCTGTCAAGCCTAGGAATTTATCTCTAAAAGACAACAACAGATGAACTAGATGAACTTGAACTATTAGTTGCCATAGGATCTTCCTCAAGCAGTTAAGCTTCTACAGAGAGGATGAGAGCTCTGATACCAATTGTTAGACAATTAAAATAACAGGAAGGCAACTAAGAGGGGGGGTGAATCAGTTGTCACCAAATTACTAGAACCTTAAGCACTTAAAACTTTAATACCGAAACACATAAGATCAATATCAGAATGCATAAACCAATTACCAAAATAGAAGATATACTAATTAATCACAAGCAACAATTAGAGAATAGATACCATCCACATGACACCAAGATTTGTACGTGGAAAACTCGGTAAAGGGAAAAACCACGGTGGGAATCCTACCCGCAGTCAGATAATACTTATGTAGTAAGTATGTGACTACAAATTGAGGGGCCTACACTTGCAAGAAGGCCAACAACCTAGAGCACATTGCTCATTACAAAGGAGTATCACTGACTACATAAAAATCCAGACTACAATCTAGAAGGAATAATGAATGGAAATGGTAGCATCTCCTATGTCTGAATACAGTTCTGGTCAATCTCACTACCTAAGAACTTAATCCTCTTACATAAACCCAACTCAATCACTAATTATCGACCAAATCCTCTGCATGAATGATTATTACATTATTCGCTCTTATACCATCCTATATTATCCCTTACATGATCTATAATGAGATCTTATATCATATATACAAACCCTCGACATAAACAATAAGGTCGGCCACCAGACAATAAAGCAATTACATAATTAAAAAACATATTGGTCCGAGACCAAACACGTAATATCCAACCCATAATACATCCCAAAAACACATCGAGGAGAACAAACAACACATTACATTAAGCCGATCCATAACCTAGATAGTACCGGACCCAATTTAGGTCCACACATGCTAAAGCAATGATCCCAATCAGCCAAGTCTTGAACACAAACACAATCAGCATCCTGAATCTCTATTAGAAGCTACACCAACACCACTTATGCATAACATCAAAGTATCTTCAAAAAATCTCTACCGGTGAAACCCTCACCAGATCAACAAACCAGGCTTACTAGCATATAAGATAGCATCCGATCACCAAATCAAAACCAACTAACTGAACATCAAATCTGAGTAGCATGAATAGTAGATCTAAGCCAATTCCAAAAGCCAAAGCATACCAGAGTATATCGGATCATCATGATCTTACCAGCCAGAAACCAAACAACTTACCAGGACCAAAAGGATACAAGTAAAGCAACCAAAATAGCTAGTGTTGACATCAATGACAAAACATCAATGAAAAACATAATAAATTCCTCCAAATGGTTAACAATCCTAAGGTGTTCATCCATAGGAGATTTGTTATCATCCCCTAGGCCTTCTATGGTTATTTGTGTAGGAGGGTTTATAGGGACTCGAATTCCTTGTTCAAAGTTTTAAAGTCCTTGTCCTCTAAAACCTTGTGTTTGATAATATGTTAAATCCACTCCTATAAGAATCTTTTAATTGAGAAGGTGGGGGAACATTATAATAAATTTCTTTGACGTTTGTAGTTTAAGGATGTTTAGAAGGATTGGAAGGATTAGTATATGAAAAAGGAATATCTTGTAGAGAAGGACTTTCCTTTCTTTCATCATGCATATCCTCTTTGGTAGATTGGGAAGGAAGATCCTTAGAATCTAAGGCCTCATATTTTCTTAATGTTATATGGGAAGAGAGATCAATAATGAAATAAATGACATCATCTTCTCTATAGATTCTTTGATGTTTAAGATAGGCTCGAGGAGAATAAGGAGGATCTAGAGAGATGGGAACACCAGTATTCTGACCTTGCCCCTCTTGCAAAAGGGTATGTGTACGAGAAGAAGATGGGGCCATGTTTCTCTTTAATGCTTTCTCTCCATTACAAAGATCATTGACAAGAGTATTAGCTCTTTCTTCATTCACATTAGATACTCTAGGGGAGGTACAAGTATTAGGTTTCTCATTGTCATCTCTAGGATGAGGATGTACAAAATCTTTTGGGTGATCTACGTATGAAATGCATTTGCCCAAAAATATCACCATACAATAACATATATGAAAAATGAAATCTTTGAGATCTAATCTATGAAAAATAATCAACTTGGAAATTTGAAGAATGCAATATGTTGAAGTGTTATGAATGAAAAGAAGTAACATAAAGTGAAAGAAGCCATTATTCAACACATGATTATTATAAATGTACGTAAAAAGCAATGTAATCATGTGTGAAATAGCAAATAGATCAAGTCCATTAATTGCCATGATGAGTATTGAAATTTAAGTCCAAACAAATTATTTGAAATAAATTAGGATTTTATAAATAAAACCACTTAATTTATTTAAATTCATGAGATTCAAATTTGATTTTTTTTTTTAATTTTGAAAAATGTGAAATAAAAATTTGAAAATGAGACTTTGAAAGTTGAGATTTGGAAATTGGAATTTGAATAATTCAAAATATTTGAAAAATTATTATTCAATTTTTGAAAAATTATGCAACCTCCTAAGAAATTTAAATTTATACTTAGAGCCTTGAAAATAACCTATTAATTTAAATTTAAAATTACCCACTAGAAGATTTAAAATTATCCAATAAAAAATTAATTTTAAAATTAGGGCTTTGTTAAATAACCTCTTTAATTTTAAAATTTGAAATGTTGAAATTTGAGAATTGAAAGAATTAATTTTAAAAATTAGGGCTCTTTTAATTAAACTCTTAATTTGAAATTTGAATTTGAAATTGTTCACAAGAGAACTAAATTTAAAATTAGGATCTTGTAGAAAGAACCACTTAATTTAAAATTTAAATTTGAAAATAGATCTAAGGTTGGAATTTGGAATTTGAAAAATTACAAAATGCACAGGATTAATTTAAATTTAGAAATTAGAGTTTGTTTAATTAACCACTTAATTTTAAAATTTAAATTTGAAATTGAAATTTGATCCAAGGTTGCAATTTGAAATTTGAAGTTTAAATTAGCAACCAAATTTGAAGAGGGAAATTCAAAATTTCAACAATCCACAAGCCCAATTTAAAAAATTTTAAAATTAGGGTTTTGAAATTAACCACTTAATTTAAAAAAATTAATTATGAAATTTGACTTGTATATAAAAATTTGAATTTGAAAATTGAATGAATGCTTAGATCTTGTTGGCACGTTTGGCACAGCTAATGCAGATAAAGAATGATGACTGAACTGGTAAAAGATTGTTTGTGATGACTTTGTGATGAAGAGATTGAGATTGCATGATTGAATGACTTTGATTAGTTATTTGTGTTGTCATTGATGGAAATTGAAGTCTACTATGTTGTATTTTTCATCTAAGTCTATTTCGTAAATGCCTTACCAGTATTGAGGACAGTGAACTAAGAATTAGGACCTTAATCGATAAATGTGGAGATGTTTTAATTATTTTCAATGATTGGTAATGATTGAAGTGTTACGGTTTGGAGTATTAGTTTTTATCATTATAATGTGTATTTGACCATAACTGCATCATGTTTTGGTTACTATAAGTCATGTTTATGATTTATGTGATATTTTTGCTAGGGTTTAAGAAGGGTTTAACAACCGGTAAAGAATTATCTTAACCGGTAATGATTTTTGGTTTGGCAGTGATCTACATCAAGTTCGTATGTTGGTGGTGATGTGGCACAACCCGCATGAAGTTTTTGAATTATGTTTTGGCACAATCAAGATGGAATTTCTTGGGAATGTGCAAAGTGCTTAATCGAATGCGGTAAGGGTTTGACTTTGTACCAGATTGAGTTGTTGTGATGAGTTACGATAACTCAATAGTTGATACCAAATTGTAATTGATTGTAATGATCCATATGATGATCTGTGATGATCTATGGTGTAAGTCTTTGGGTTTTGTAACCGACTAAGTTGTAGAGGTTATTTAAGTCAATACAATTGATGTTTGTTGTGTTAGTGTTTTTGAGAAGTGTGTGAAGCCAAACCAGGGTGCAAGAGATCTTCCAGAGTGTTGCAGATTTGAAGTATAATTGGATCTGATCAAGCAAGAAGTTAAGTGCTATACCCATATCATTCATTGTTGTTCTCTAAAAATTGTAGCAACTAAAATCCCTTAAACAGGTAGGTCCTAATAGGCCTTACATTGTAAATCCCTTAATCGAGTAGCTCAACATATGAGTGTTAAATCCTCTTGCAAAGTTGATCCTAACAGGTCATAGCTCCTAACAGGGCTCATTATCCAAATCCCTTAACTAGGTGACTCCCAATAGGGTATGCTCCTAATAGGGCACATTCCAAAAGAGTGCAAAATATTTGTGGGTACCAATTCCCACCGTGGTTTTTCCCTATTTGGGTTTCAATGTGAAAAAATATGGTGTTCATATGATGAATGTTCTTATGTTTATTTTCAGTTAATGCATGGTATATGAACACTTGGTGTGCAAACATGATAAATCACTTTAGCAGATGATTTGTAGTGGTTACCAATACTGGTAAAGAGTTTATTACTGCTTTGTGGTTGATTTGATGAAGTTTTATAAGGTTGAGTTTTAAGTTTGAAATTGTTGTTAATGTTGATTCAACCCCCCTCTCAGTATTAACTGGATCCTCTAAGATTAACAATTGGTATCAGAGTGTTCGTCCTCTGTGTGTAGAAAGCCTAATAGCTTGAGGGAAAGATTTTGTAGAAAGATGATGAAGAAGGAGGGTCCCAAGTTTACCAAGGATAACTACCAAATATGGAAATACTGGATAAAGATATACATTAAAAGATTGGATGCTCGGTATTGGAATCATGTGGTAAAGAAGTATGTTGCTCCTACTACCAACCCCTTGACATCGTATGAGCTTAAAGAACAACAAGAAAAAATTCAAGCCTTCGAAGCAATTGTAAGTACTTTATCTGATTCTGAGTATATAGATGTTCATGGATTACAAACTGTAGTTGAGGTATGGGAGAAATTAGAATTGATTAATGGAGGATATGAGCATGTTCAAAGAGAAAAGGTAGAAAGTCTAAGAGGCAAATTTGATGACATGAAAATGGTTGATGGTGAGAACATTGCACAATATGGTCAAAGGATTAAAGAAGTTGTAGGTGGTATTAAGAGTGTTGGAGGTAAGATTGATGATGATATTTTTGTTATTAAAATGCTTACAACTTTTCTACCACAGTATGCTATTAGAGTTTTTGCAATTCAAGAACTTAGAAATATTTCTAAAGATAAAGTCACTATTGATTCTCTCATTAGAAAGTTGACTGCATTTGAGTTAAACAATTTTGATAACAGTGTTTCAAAATCATCTGAATCCACTTTCAAAGCTTCTCTTACTGGTACATATGTTAGAAAAGGAAAGGATATTTGTCATGATCATGACTATAGGTTGAGTCATGGTGGTAGAAGAACTAGGGATTATAATGAAGATCATCTGATGGAACTTGAGGCACTATTGGCTAAGAGGTTTTCTAGAGGCATTGGTAAGTATAAAGGTAAATTACCCTTGAAGTGTTTCTCTTGCAATAAAATTGGACACATTGCTACTAACAGTCCAAAAACTGATAAGAAAGAGAAGTTCAGAATATTTAAAGGAAAAGCATAGAAACATTTCTATGTTGCAGTGGATGAAGGTGTGACTGTTGAAGAATCTGAAGAAGATGATAATGAAGATAGTGTTTGTTGCTGTGAAGGAAGATTTGACTAATGAAAAGGCATTGGTATCTCATATAGATATTAGTGATGAATGGATAATAGATAGTGGTTGCTCACACCACATGGCCGGTGATAGAAACAAGCTCTTATCACTTGAAAAATTTGATGGCGGTGTGGTAATATGTGGCAACAACTCAACCTGTATGGTTAAAGGTACAGGAACTATTTCATTAAATGGTAAAATCAATCCAGATGATGTCTTTTGGGTTGATGGATTAAAAAATAACCTTTTGAGTGTTGGTCAACTAAATGATAAGGGTTATCTTCTAGAATTTAAAAGTGGAGTATGTAGGATTATTGGAAATAATGGAGAATTGATTGCTACTAGAAAGCAGAAAAGAGGTAATCTTTTTCATATGAATACTAATGTGAATAATTGTTTGGTGGAAAAGATTGAAGAATAGTTGTTTGGTGGAAAAGATTGAAGACAGTTGGTTATGGCACAAGAGATTTTGTCATGTGAATTTTGACAATTTGAAAAAGGTTAGTAAGTCTAGCATTGTGAGAGATTTGCCCCAGCTTGTTAATCCGGATAATGTGTTATGCAAATACTGTCAGATGGGTAAGATGACTTTTGTATCTTTCAAGCCTAAGTATTTCTCTTCAGAAAATATTCTTGATTTGGTTCATATTGATATTTGTGGTCCTATGAGGACGAAGAGTTATTTTGGTGATAGATATTTTATGATTTTCACTGATGATTTTTTCAAAATGATGTGGGTAACTTTTCTGAGAGAAAAGTCAGAGGCATTCAAAGCTTTAGTTGAGAAAGGAACCAGGAAGAATTTGAAATGTTTAAGATCCGATCGAGGAGGAGAATTTACTTCTGATGAATTTGTGAAGTTCTGTGATGAGTAGGGAATCAAGAGGTAGATGTCAGCTCCTAGAACTCCACAACAGAATGAGATAGTAGAGAGAATGAGAGGTACAAATGTTGAAGCTGCTAGAACCATGTTGATTCAAGGTGAAGTACTGAAGATGTTTCGGAGAGAAACAGTTAGCACTGTTGTTTACACTTTGAACAAGGTACTTTTCAAGAGAGGTAACAACAAAACACCTTATGAATTATGGCATGGAAAGACTCCTACTATAATTTACTTTAAAAAATTTGGGAGTAGATGTTTCACTAAATGTGATGATTGCACTGGGAAGCTTGATGCAAAGTGTGATGAAGGTATTTTTCTTGGTTACTCTACGAAGAGTAAGAATTTAAAATGTTATAACCAAATAACAAAAAAGATCATTGAGAGTGCTAATGTGAAGCTAGATGAACTCTCTAAGAAATCTGATGAGACCAGCAGATCTAAACCTGAGAAAGATTAAGATAAACTTATGTTCATTGAATCAGAGGTACAAAAGAATGATGAGCAGAACAATGCAAAAATAGGTTCTCGACCAGTAAATGAAGATAGCAATGAAAAAGATGAAGAACATGAAGCAAAAGGCATACCACCAGAAATGGTAATACCAAAGTATGTCAGACTGAATCATTCAGAAGAACAAATTATTGGAGATAATAATGCTGGTGTACAAACAAGAAGGAAAATCAAAGAAAATTCTTGTCTGATTTCAACTATTAAACGTAAAATAGTAAGAGAGGCATTGAAAGATGATGATTGGATCAATGCTGTGAATGAGGAATTGGATCAAATAGAGAATAATAAGACATGGACACTTGTTCCCAGATTGAAAGACAAGGATGTGATTGGAACTAAATGGGTCTTTAGAAACAAGTTGAATGAAGAAGGCAAGGTTCTCAGGAATAAAGCAAGGTTGGTATGCAAAGGCTATGCACAAGAAGAAGGAGAGCATTATGGAGAAATATTTGCACCTATGGTAAGATTGGAAGGATTAATAATGTTACTTGCTTATGCTACATTTAAAGGATTTAAGCTCTACCAAATGGATGTTAAATAAACTTTTCTTAATGGCATCCTTGAGGAAGAAGTGTACATAGAACAACCAGATGGATTTGCTTTATCCGAGGATAAAGATATGGTTTGCAAGCTACATAAGGAACTTATGGATTGAAGCAGGCATTGAGAGCATGGTTTGAAAGATTGAATGCACACATGATTAAGATAGGATTCTAGCATACTAGTGAAGATAGTAACATATATCTTAAGACCGATGGAGACAAAGTATTGATAGCTGAATTATTTGTGTTGGCATTGTGTTGTCCTTGATGTCAACCGGTATAGAAGGACAACTGGTATGGAAATATAGTTGATGTGTAGTCATTGCTATCAACTAGTGTTGCAGGTCACCAGTAAGGAAGAGAATGTAATTCAAAGGAATGATCACTATAGTCACCAGTACACAGGTTAGTATTTGACTTGTGTGGAAGAGATGGGCAGGTTACCAGTAAGGAAAGGATGTCAATTCGTAAGTGTTGTGTTGATAGTGAGTAGTTACCAATCAGCAAGATTAAGACCAGTCTATAGGCAGGATAAGCAAGGTGCTTGAGCTATTGTTTTTGACAAAGAGGCAGAATGCTACCTAAATCACATCAACACAGAAGGAGAAGGATGTACAGGTCACCGGTATGCTGTGTGGATGCAGAACAACAAGACTCTTGTCAGATATAGATGTAGTCATCATGTGAAGAGATGACTGACAATGAATGCACCCACACTGGATCACATGTACCTATTTGAAGGCATGTTGCACAAATAGGGAAGCCACATCAGTGCATTACAGGATGTAGATGACAGGGATCCACTGCCATCGGTAAGTGGAGCTTATCTCCTATTATGCACAGTGTGCATCATAGTTCTATGAGATAAGGAAGAAGAGGTAAAGGCAGTTGTTTGAAGGCTCACACCAGATCTACCAATGAATCAAAGGAATTCCTCAAGTGCATGAAATCAGGGATATGCACTGGACTGACAAAAATGGCATGTTGAACTGTCAGAATAGATGAAGTGTGATGGGTTTACCACTTTGACAAACCAGTTGAGATATGGTCTAGACTGATGATGAAGAAGGAAAGGCTAAGCAACAGTAGATAGAGAAAGATGGCTAGATTAAAGATGAATTCAGTTGAAGGTTGATGACATGGTGTCTTCAAGGTGTTTACCATATGTATGTCGGCCACTGGTAATATGGACAAGGTGAAGATGCAAAAGATTCTCATCTAATGAAGATATGCATAAGGAAGGTTAGGAAGAGTGCTGACCGATTGAGAGTTCCACCAAAAGAGAAGCAGAGTGCAAGGCTAATGACAGACCAGTTGAGGGTTTAATCGACAGGCTTAACAAGCAGGTAGATGAACCCAGTAATGGAGTTGGTTAGTGATCCAATCCATACCAACACATATGATCACGCAAAGGTGGATGTCAACATAGTTTCCATGTGGAGATGAAGTGGCATGCATGCACAGGTTGGTGTGTTGAGTTGGTGAAGTGTCAGGTGGCAAGGTAGATGGTGATAGGTCAACATTTATATCAACTGCAAGATTCATGGGATGCACTGCAGAGGTTTGCGAATCAAGGTCAAGAGGAAAACAAAGATCCAAATCAGACTGATTGAGGAGATCACGGTAGGTGAAGGAACCTGAAAGACCAATCTTGGTGATTGACCAAGAAATCAGCTGATAGATCAAAGCAAATTACCAAAAATAGGAGGCATGATCAGGAAGGCACGATAATGGCAGGATGGATTGATGAGTTACAGTTCATCAATCTAGGTGATCAGATTGGATGAGATCTGATTGGATTTGGTTTGTCTCGAGGTTGATGAGAAAACCCTAACCACCTAAAATTTGAATTGTCTTTTGGTAGGAAAACTGGATTATAAATATGCAAGCAAAAATCATTGAAGAGTGCCGCTGGATGAGAGAGTGTTGTTGCATGCAAGGAGAAATCAATCAAGTAATCATCAAGAAGAAGAAGAGATTGAGTGTGTGGAAGAACAAGGTTGAGGTGTTCAACCAGCATTAGTGAGAAAATTGGTAGTGACCATATCGGTAGAGGAAAATTGCAGAAAATTGCAAAGGAGGCAAGCATAGAACCAGTAGAGTATAGTACCAGTGGAGAGTAGCAGTGTAGCAAAGAGAAGAGAGAACTGACAGAGTGTAGAACCTATAGAGTGTAAGTTGTAGCAGAGAGGAAGGTTGCAGCAGTGTGAGGGTTAGCAGAGAACCGACAGTGAACTAGATAGAAAATCTAGCGGATAGATTTGAAGAAGATTTACAAAATCCATTTGTAACAAGAAGATAACTTTGGTATCAAAATATATTTTTGTATTCACTGAGTTGTAGCTCGGTATGGGATTTGTAGCTCCTTGGGTTGGTGCCCTAAATCAAGGGTTGGTGCCCTAAACATTGTAATCAGAGATTCATTATGAGGCAAGGTTGGAGCAGTAGACTCGAACAACATTTTTCACCGAGGTTTTTCCCATCTTGGGTTTTCCTCATATATGCTAGTGTTATGTAATGTCCTTTTATGTGTGAGTGCATTTGTGATTAGTCTCCCTACTAACCAGTAAGCCTGCTTTCAGTTAGATCTGATAACTGGTATACTCACATAGGATAGTTAAAGGGAAGAGTTTGAGAACCACTGATTCACCCCCCTCTCAGTGATGCATTATGTCTAACAATTGGTAAGAATAGGTTCCCAGACAGATGAGCTTTCTCTAGCTTGGGTCAATTTGGGCTTAAGGAAACAATGGTTTGTTTAGTGTCAATCCTTACTCTAGTTTTTGATGGTTCAAACTATTCTATGTGGAGTTGTAGAAGGGAATTCTACCTATCCTCTCTAGGGTTTGATGTGTGGATGTCTCTTGTAAATGAATGCCCTAGAAAAGTTAGTCCTCCCACCGATTTAGATGCAGAAAGAAGACACTAATGCAATGATACAACACTAAAGGCTATACTCAGTGGCCTATCTAGGGATATCTCCTCACAAGTGGATAGATGCAGATCAACAAAAATATTATGGGAGAGATTGAAGAATCTCTATGGAAATGAGCCCACTAGTGCAGAACTGGCTTGTGGTGATAAGATGAGAAATGTATCTCAAGTATCTGCAGATGATGAAGGTAGATCTACTAGCAGATGTATCATTGTTTAAGAAGGAACCCACCTCTTCATGGCTCAATAATCAAAAGATGAGAGGCACACATCTGAGAATGATCATGCAAATCACTCCTACCAACAAGATGTGTTTGGTAGTGATAGTGAAGTTGAATAAGAAGATGAAGCAGAAGTTGATCTTGAAGGAGAGCTTGTGAATGCACTTGAAGAACTCAGAAGAGTAAGGAATGAATAAAATATATTCAATAATGTTGCTATAGTGGAGCATAACTGGTTGAAAAAATGCCTTGAAGAATATGAGAAATGCATCTCAGAGTTGAAGTCTCGCTAGGAAGACACCAAGGAGTGTCGGTGCAGGGATCTAGCCTTTGAGCTAGAAGTAAAAGATAATGAATATCATAAGCTTCTTACAGAAATGGAGGTTCTCCGAAATGACTTTGAGAAGTGTCAAGATGAGCTCAAGGTAAGAATCTGGTTTGATGGAAGCAGTAATGCCTTGGACAAGATGTTGAAGAAGTAAAAGCATTCCAAGGATACCAGAGGATTAGGAAGTGGTGACAATGAATGCTCCACCAGAAAGAATGTCCCCCATAATGACATTATGTTTGTCTCCTCAAATGGAGAGAACAAAGGTCGGACCTTCATAGTTAGAAATGCTCCTTAGAAGAAGGTTGATCTAAATACAACTAGTGAAGACTTGTAGACAAGAATGAAGACCAATGTTGGAAGAAGGAGGAACAATGCAAATCCCAAAGGAAAAGGGAAAATAGGAGAAAACTGATGGTATGATGAAAGAATAAGGATCTGGTCAACTACGGAGAGGGGGGTGAATCAGTAGATAGAAAACTATATAGAATTTCACCAATCTCAAAATCAAGCTTTCAAAGCAAACTCTAAACTGACTGGTTTAAACAATGAAATTCAAATGCAATATTATTGACAAGTTAAACCAGTTGACTGTTATAATAGAATAACAGTAAAACAAATTTGAAACTCTCAAAACCTTTTAACTGAAACATTCAAATACTTTATTGACAATATTTAAAACATGTTTCAGATTGTTATCGGTTAACATAACATATCAAAGTGGATTTAGTAGTTAATCAATTCAACCATAGTAAACATAACCACAAAAACATTCACCACTGGACACAATATTTTTGACATGGAAACCCAAATGGGAAAAACCACGGTGGGGATGAATACCCACATGTATTCTAAACTCTTCTGAAGTTTGCCTTGTTAGGAGCCTAGACTATTAAAGCTTTATAAAAAGTCCTATTAAGAATAGATCCTGTTAGGGACCACCCGGTTAAGGGATTGACTATAATGCCCTATTAAAAGAAATACCCTATTAGGAGTAACCTCGATAGAGGATTTGAAATCCAAGCTAATGGATCACCTAGTTAGAGGATTTAGATAACACTAATCTTGTTAGAGCTTACCTAGTTAGGGGATTTAACTGTTGTAATTGTTAGAAAACAACAGGGGTTTTCTGATCTGTTTGAATAGCACTACACTTGCTTGTTCAGATCCTTTTCATGCTCCTATTTTCCTTTACACATATTGTAGATACATTATCTAGTTTCGCAACCACACTCTTTTACTCTCAATCAAAAATTTCCAAATCTACAACAAGACAACTCATCGACCTTATAAACAAAAAAATAGGTTGGTAACACATTACAAACATAAACATCTGATAGAGATTACAAACAAATAGTTTCAAGTATGACTGTTGGATTACATAATAATCATTGCACAACATTCAAGATATCCTTGACCACTCCTTGATCACCGCTTCATCGAACTCTATAACTCGTCACGTGGTTTCCATTACATGCAATCAACTTTCTCATTCCCAAGAAAAACATTGTTATCTCTACGTGCCAAAAACCATTTGAAACTCTTCTCATACAACATGCATACATGTCATAATCATTACCACTCACCATTTGATCATAAACCAATACAACCGATTCACCAAACTCCATCGGTTAGGGTTTACCAATTGATCTCACTTCTTCTCTAGTAATACTAGTTTCCTTCATGTTATCACTGTTTTAAATTTGTTGGAAGTCTTGCCTTTTATTTTGAAAATTTGTCAAAATTCAGATTTTGGTACTTGTCTACAAGTCCATGGCCAAAAGGTTTTAGGGTTTTATATTAAATTTTCAAAATCTTTCAAAACATAAACCTTTGTGTTGCTTTATCTCCAAATCTTTTATTTCAGCCCGTTGCTTTTCAACTTAAGTGGAAGGGTCATCCTATCATCAAAAAGGGGATGCTTGATGTTTTAGGCTTAAGTGGTGTTAGTGTCAAATTTTGATTTCCCTTCTATCCTTCCTGTAAAAAATAAATCAACTCTGTCTGCATATGAAAAGATCAAGGAAATGGAACTCAAGAGTAACATATAACAAGGTTTGGAAACCGTCTACACTTTGAACTTATCCAAAGTTTAGGTGGGTATACCTTATGTGAATACTTTCACACTTTAAAATTGAGATCCACAGTAAACCAGTGCTAAAAAACCTGTGGACTTCATCACCTCAATGCAACTAAAACACTTAAAGGAAAAAATTGTATTCATTTAAGTATTGATCTTCAAGAAAAGATAGAAAGAAATCCTACAATCTGATACGAGTGCCTTATCCGGGCTACAGAGTCACCTAATTCAAACAATAATTCTCAAAATGGAACACTCATATACATCTCATCATTTTGGCTTTTATGAATCCCATACATGCCTAACATATATACATATGCTCTCCCATTCAACTAAAATAATTCATCAGATTCATAGCAACAAACAATAGACTTGCTGACAGAAGTATTTCATGCATATTTAATCCCTCTCCTGAAGAGAAAAGCCAGAAATAACATCTACAAGATTGCCTTACAATCCATGTTCATTTGAACAACCCTAAATTATCCAAATGAAACCAGCAAACTAAAGAATGCACACCAGAAGACAAAGGAATTTGAGGCCTAAAACTTTGATCTGCATATTCATATCCATTCCTGAAAAATATTACATTAACTCAGAGCAATCTCCTTAAAACCAGGAAAAGGTCCTAAATATATTTTGCCAGAGTTTCTTTACAAAATTCTTGTGATCCCTTTTTCACTAGTCCTAGTATCCATTTATAACATTATGGATGCATACAAGCTTCCGACATTCCTAGAAAAGGTTTGTTACAAACCGCGATACTCTCTAAGAAATAGTTACAAGTCTTTTTCAATATCAACAACCTCTTCCATTTGTTGTTCTGCTGCAACCTTTTCTATCCACTCCAGAGTATCTTCTTTTTGCCCAATATATTTGTCCTTCCACTCCTGGAACATGTCATCACTTGGCCAAGAAAAGCTAATAATCTTCTGTTTCATCCCTTCTAGCCTTTTCCAAGTGACCCTTAACTGCCCAATTTCTATTTCTATGAAACCATAATGTGATTTCATCTTTTCAACCTCTTCAATTGTCTGGACAAATAAGGATGTGTCATCAGTGTTAATGATTTCATTAACCCTTTGGGACAATTTGTGGTCCAGCTCTTCTAGCCATGCCTTCTCCTCTTTCAACTATATTGGACCAACAAAACCCCCTAGAAACAATTCATATTTGTGATCTGAATATTCTTTTCTATATAGTTGGGCTTTTCTTTTTACTCCTGCCCTTTCCTCTGAGAATATATTCATTTCTTTTATAAACTCACCAGTGGACCTAAGATTGTCATTTGCCTCTCCATCTGCATGGGATGAACACATGAGCTCTAACTCCTTACCTCTAGGCATCCACTTATTAAGAATTGGTTCTAAGGTGGTTTCATCCTCTCCTAATTCAATCAGAATATTGAGGATCCTTTTCATATAAATGTGTACAATAGAGGCCTTGACCGAATCAGCAAACTTCAAAATTGTGGCTTTAACGTTTTCTTCATACTTGCTTGCAAACAATGTTTGAGCTTGTTTCAACTTTTCCAACTCATGTTGGATAGTTTCAGCTAACTGGAAACCAGAAGGCATAGGAGAAGGGGGATATTCTATAATGGGACTGGTAGGTGGAGGTCTTGCTGGGGAGGAGGCTATCATGAGAGTAGAGGATTCACCTAGATGGTGCTGACCTGCCGAATGACTCTGAAGTCTAGCAATAATACTATCTCTATTGGCTACTCCTTCTTTGGACTCATTGTAAGCCTTTAAGATGGTTTCCAATTTTAATTGGAGATTAGCCTTTTCTTTTGCCTCCTTTTCTGCTATTGCCACACTGAACTTTGTAGTTTCCAAGACTATGCTTGTAGTTTCCAACACTCCTGTATCTTGGACTCTTTTTATAATCATGCCTCCTAGGAGACTAGAATCTAGTACACCTTTCCTCCTTTTAATCTCATCCTTATTCAGTGACCACATGACTAGAGCAACATTATCTTTGCTGAAGGTCATTCCTTCCATGGGTTTGGTTTCCTTCCTTACTGCTTCAAGAACCAGAGCATCAGCTATATCCCATTCAGGGAGGATTAAAACACCATCCTTAGACACCATCTCTCTTCCCTTCTCAGGAGTAATAGTCTTAAACTCTTCAATCATTTATTACTTCACCTCTTCTTCCACCTGAGTTACATCTCTGCAAGGCTATTCACTCTTCCTTTGCTCACATTTGGCTTTGAATTGTTCCATATTTTGCTTCCACACAAATTGCATGAAAGCCCCTGTTGTAAAAAAATTACTATCAGCCAGGAATTCCTCACTGGCTTGCTTGAGAGTAAGGTCTAACTCTTTATCCTTGATATCACCATCTGTCAAGTTCATTTCAGCACTAGGTGGCTCTTCTGGCATACCTTCTTGTGTCTCCTCATATGTGTAAGCAATCTCCCTAAGACTCCCTAATTGTAACAACTGTTTGGCCACCACTTGCTTATCTCCTATGTGGATAGGGGACTGAGATGGAGAATAGAGAGGTTCACCACTTTCAACTTCCTTCCACACTCTTTGCCTTTTAGGGGAATCTCAGATGTCAATGACATCTTCAATTGCTCTTTTCCCTCTTGATACGGAAGGCTCACCTGTCACTAGCATCATCACACTGTACTTTGATTTCTTATGCATCACATAATCAAAAGGTGGGATAGCCTTAGCAAAGGTAGGCTTAGCTAGGACCAATTTAACCCTGTCAGGATCATTTTCCATTATAGCCTCCCTTTTTTCTTTCAAGGTTTGCTTGAGGTCTTCAAAATAAAGAATCAAGAATTTGACTTTCTCCTCAAAAGGGTTGAAGCTAGAAAGAGGGTCATAACTACTATCAAAATGATGAATAAATTCAAGAGCCCTTTTATATGCAACCCACTTCTCCTTCCTAAGTTCCTGCTCATCTAAATTGAATTCATTCCTAATTAAATCTTCAAGAAACTAAAATTGGTGAGACCTACCTTTACACACTGCCCTCTTTCTAAACATGCCATTGAAAAAATCCTCAGGGTTTGCACATCTTGAAATTGCAGTTGACAACCTATATGGCTTAAATAATTCTTCAAAATATTTCCAGCCACCTTTAGTGATCACAAAATGATGGGCCACAGTAATGGTTAGGAAAATGGTCCCTTTACCCCTATTTTTCAACTCTACCTCTTGTACACCTCCAATTTGCCTCAAGACTTCTGCAATCCCTATCTTCAATGGGACCTAATAGGGAAATAGATAGGGAGTACCTTTGAAACCATACACTCTGAAAATAGTAGAAATAGGGTACAAATACATATCTCCCCAATTGTGAACAATCTTAATACCATCAGCAAACTCTTTAGGCCTAAGGAATTCCAAGAGATCCTTAGGAATCCTAGGGTTTTCTGTGCACAAAAGAATCCTAATTTTAGATGCAAAGCATCTATCAAACTTTAGATAACTAGCATCCTCTCTATCCCAGGATAAAACAGTGCTCCAAAGTTGAACAGGCATCTCTTCCTTATCTTTCACCTTAACCAAATCCATTTCCTTTGCAAAATAGTCAGCACCCTTGAAAAAAAATGTGTGCATTAAAAGAGAGTACTATCCAAATGGTTTGTCCACCTTACCATTTTTTATCCCTACTAGCCCGGTATGAATTGCATTAGTTAGATATGGTGCATAATCAAATGTTATTGCCAGAGAGGGGTTTAAAATTTGTTCAATCATCAGCATGTAATGGGTTGGCATGTTTTTCTCAACATCTTCTCCAAAAATCTAACACAGTGCCCAATACATACCCTTAGCTCTTAGAGTAAACAGACTCAAGGAGAAAGGTTCCATTGTACTGGGGCCTACAACTATTAACCCTCCTATTTTAACAAAGAACTCTTTCAATGGGCCACTCCTAAGGTGATCCCTTTGTGCATCGTAAACCTAGGCCAGTGATTCAAAATCAATAGGCTCTAACAAATTTGAAGCTTCACTGAGCTTGAACACATTCCTAAATTCATCATCTTTAATTTCAATCAGGGTCGATCCTTTCACATTCCTAATACATCTAGCTATAGGGTCATAATTTTGGGTAATCAGAGTCAACAAATCTATATCCATGAATACACCAAGAACTATAAGCTTCCCCACATCCAATTCCCATATGCTATTTAAAGGGGCAAGGGAATGTCTCTGACCAAAACCTACTTTGAACAATCCTAAACCTGATAGCCCTATTTCTGGATTCCTTAACCAATTACCTTTATCATATAAGCCATCCCCAATTCTTAGATGAGGGTTCTTTGGTACCAATTCTTAAGCTTTAGCTCTGGCATTGGTAGACATAGTTAACTGTTCCAAAAAATCATCACAAATGTTCCTATCCTGGTAATTCACTTTTTCTGTCAACTCCCTTCTTGGTGCCATCTTGATAATGCAACTATATCAATTGAGACTTTCACAAACCTCTAATGAAACAATTTACACAGCAATCACCGACTTTAGACCAGAATTAGCAAAAAAAAGCACAAAAAACCTGTTATTCGCTTGAAGAAAACTGCTCTGTACCAATTGCTCTACAATAGACTCGTTGAAATGATGCCAACATTCAAGTTGATGCGGACTCTAGTACAGCAAGTTGGCATTGAATTTTAGAAATTAATCCCGCATGCTTCGGCCATCACCTCAGAATTGAATTCACAAATCGAATTAAAAAACGGGCTCCAACAGATCATAAATTCTCTGAGTATTTCCTCTGTTTCATTGTTTTTCTATTTGCAAAGCTTAAAACCTCCACACATTTCTTTTGCGAAACAATGAAAACCGCTAGATCATGGGAACTTGCACTGCTTTTATTCTGTCTGGTCTTTCTATGTTAGTGACGAGCCCTACCTTCTTTTCACTATTTCGTAAAGACTAAGTTGCAAGCATCTTCGGGCTACGAAACAATGACAACCATTGGATCAACCATAAGATGAACACCATTTAACACACTTTAGACCTTCCAAGTGGGCCCTTTAACTCGGAGACCACTTGCTTTATCTCATCACTGGTTAAAAAAATGCCACGTGGCAGTCGACTATTTGCTTAGGAAATTCCACTAGGTTCCATTCTGAAACAGCCACATGTTTTACTTCACCATTCTCAACATAACGGTCAGTTGAAACAAGGTGGGCCCTCAACTTCTCTTCAGAGGCACGTGTATCTGACAAGTCACTAATCCTTTGCATAGAACAAACTAATCTATCCTGCCATGTCAGCCATCGTGTGATCACCACATCATTTCACTATTTTGTGAACATTAATCTCTGCTTGACTTTAGGCTGTGAATCCACAACAACCGTCTGATTAAATCCTACTTAATCAGCCTTTACAACTTTATGACCTGCATGTCCTTTGGGCCCACCAACCCTTTCACTATTTCGCAAAGCTTAAACCTCAGACCACTTATCTTCGCGAAGCAGTGACAACTGTTGGATCTCAACAACTTGCTCGTCGGTTACCTTTTCCGTGACCACCTCTGTGGGGCCCTCCACCTTTTTGCAACTTCGCGAAAGGTAAACAATGGGTATCTTTAGGTCGCGAATCAACGTGAGCCATTGATCTTTCCTGAGTTGATCATCCTTTAACCAATTACCTTACCTGCCTCTGGGACCTGCCAAGTCTTTTGTTATTTCACAAAGACTAAATCACGTGCACTTTGGGCTAGCAAATCAACATGAGCCATTGGATTTAAAACAAGATGTTGTCCTTTAATCTAATAGTCAATCCATCTGGTTGAGCCCACTTAGCCTTTTCGCTATTTTGCAAACATTAACTGGTTAGCATCTTTGCCTAGCAAAACAATGACAACCGTAAGATTAACAATGAGTTGCATACAATTTAAGGAGCCCAACAAACATTAGAACGAGACATAGGCAAAGGCGTAAATTTGAAAATATTAGAAAGTCCACCTAGGGAAAAACCTATGGGGGGACACTTTTAACGATAAACCGACCCTTCTTTAAGTGGCAAAAGTAACGCAAAAATAGAACATAAGGGTTTTTCAAACATAGGAAGGGTTGGAATTTCAAAAACCCTAAACCCTCATCTGACACAAGAAACTCAGGGGTAACAAGGCCATACTAAGCACATTTTTTGCAGACTTCTAGCCAACTAAGGGACAAGAACACCCAATTTTAAAACAGTGATAACAGGCGGGTTCTATTAATCTTGAAATATCTTGCATATATTTCTAAGTCATATGTCTTTGATTATGTATGTGTTGGGTCCTTAAATATCGGGTAAGTTCCTATTTTATCTCACGGTTGTCGCTATACCACAACGCGAAAATGCTCGATAGTTAACCATCGTGACTTGGTGACCAAGTGGTGGGGCCTGACAAGAGAGCAACTTAGGCAAGTTAATGGGTGAGTAGGTCAAGGAAGATCGAATGATTATCGCTATATCACAACATAAAGTTGCACGATGGATAACCGTTGCGACATGGTGACAAACCACTAGCGGCAGCGGTTAAGGCCAATGGTCAAGGCAAGCGGTTATGGTGAACAACAAAATGATAGCGGTTAAGGGATAATGAATCATAAAGGTCGAGCAGTTTTGAGAGCATCTCACATTCGTCGCTATACCGCAACAAAAAGTTACACGGTTGATATTTTTTGTGACATAGCGACAAACGGTAGGGCTCATGAAAAAAGAGCAGCCAAGGCATGTTAAAGATCTGATAAGATAAGAAAGGATCGATGATGGTCACTATACCGCAAAGAAAAGTTGCTCGACTGATAACTATTGCAACATAGTGACAAAGGGTAGACAAGTGACCAACCGATGGGCCCACAGAGGAAGCTGCTATTGTTAATGAGTGTGTTAGTTTGGTAGGCTCCAATGGTGGTCACTGTACCATAGTGGAAATACATCTAAACTTTAACTATTGTGGGTTGGCAACCAAAGGAGAAATGTGCAGAGGGTGCCCTTTTGGGCTGTTGGAGCCAATTTTTTGAAATATCAAAAGGTTTAACTGCAGAAGTGTGTGACTTTATGAATTGGTAATCAATGCTTAGTTATTGTTAAGACTCATTAATAAGACAATGTTCAAAATTCAACATAGCAAAAGGGCACTCGAACAAATTTTGCGGAAAATAGGTGCGTTGTCTGAGTTCTCTGAAGCTACAAGTAAGTTTTTCTGTGAATCTTCTTTGTATATCTTTCTCTTGTGGTGCTCGAAATTTGCAAGGAATTATCAGAAATAGTGATTGTGGTAGGGATAGTTTCTAAGATGGCACCACGAAAGGAACCCAGAGGAAAGGTGGATTACCAGAAATGATCTATTTGTGATGATTTCTTGGAGCAATTGGCTCAATCCACCAATAGTATAGCCAAAATAAAAGAACTTGTTCTTAAAGCTCCTCGTCTGAAAAATCGGTGATGGGCTATATGATAAAGGTTGTTGGTTGAGGGATGCTCAGATAGGCATGGTAGGTTTAGGACTATTCAAAGTAGGATTTAGTCAATGAAACTCACCTGCCCCAATTAACGGTATATGGGAGTTGGATGTTGGAAAACTTGTGGTGCCCAGAGTATTCATGGATGTTGACCTGCTGACTCAGATTGCCAAAAACTATGACCCCATCACTAAAACTGTGAGAAATATAAATGGAGGAGTTTTAATTGAAATCAATGATGATGAATTCAAGAAAGTTTTTCAGCTAAGTGACACCTCAAACTATTTGGAGCCTATTGATTTTGACATGCTTAAGAAGGTCTATGATGCATAGAAGGATCATCTTAGGAGTGGGCCATTGAAAGAACTCTTTGCAAAAATAAGAGGATTGATATTAGTTGGCCCAAGCACAATGGATCCTTTCCCTTTGAATTTATTTACTTTGAGGGCTAAGGGAATATACTAGTCTTTATATCAGATTCTTAGGGAAGATGCAGAAAGCACCATGCCAACCCACTACATACTTATGATGGCACAAATTTTGAATCCATCTTTGGCAGTGACCTTTGATTTTGCATCCTACCTTACTAATGTCATTCATGAAGGCCTAATTGGAATAAAAAATGCTAAAGTAGATAGACCTTTTGGATGGTATTCCATTCTTATGCACATGTTCTTATTTAAAGGTGTTGAATATTTTGCAACTGAGATGGACTTGCTAAAGGAAAAAGAGGGAGAGGAAATGCATGTTCAGTTATGGAGCACCATTTTGTCTTGGGACAGAGAGGATGCAAGTTATTTGAAATTTGATAGATACTTTGCATCCAAGCTTAGAATCCTTTTATGTCAAGAAAACCCTAGGATTCCTAAGGATCTCTTGGAATTCATTAGACCCAAAGAGTTTGTTGAAGGTATTAAAATTGTGCATAACTAGGGGGATATAATTTTGTACCCTATTTCTTCTATTTTCAGAGCGTATGGTTTTAGGGGAACTCCATATTTGCTCCTCTACCAGGTGCCTTTGAAGATAGGCATAGCTGAGATCTTGAGGAAAATTGGAGACCTACAGGAAGCAGAGTTGACAAACAAATGAAGGGGGGCCATTTTCCCAATAGTCACAATCGCAGATCAGTTTCTAATCACCAAGAGTGGCTGGGTACATTTTGACAAATTTCTTCAGCCATATAGGTTACCCACTGTAGTTGCTAGGTTTGTTAATCCAGAGGATTTCTTCAATAGTATATTTAGGAAGAAAGTTAGATGTGGGGGTAAAGCTCATCAGTTTCATTTCCCTAAAGACCTAATAAGGAATGAATTTAATCTAGATGAGCAAGAAGTAAGGAAGGAGAAATGGATAGTATTCAAGAAAACTCTTGATTTCATTGAACATTTTGATAGAAACTATGATCCTTTGGCTAGTTTTAATGCTTTTGAAGAAAAGATTAAGTTTTTGGTGGTCCACTTTGAGGATCTAATGCAAACTTTAAAAGTGAAAAGGGAGGTTGTAATAGGAGCTGATCCTATGAAAGCTAAACTTGTTTTAGCTAAGCCTTCTTATGCCAAGGTGGTTCCCCCTGGTGAATATGTGATGTACAAAAAATCAGAGTATAATATAATAATGCCCAAAAGGGATGAGCCCTCCACTTCAAAAGGAAAAAGGCCAGTAGAAGATGTCAATGAAATCCAAGACTCTCCAAAAAGGAAAATGGTAGGGAAAGAAGTGCAAATAGATGAGCCCTTATATTCTCCTCCCCAATCCCCAATACACATAGGAGATGAGCATTTAGTAGCTGAGTAGTTGTTGCAATTAAGGAGTCTTGGAGAAATTGCCTGCACATATGGAAAGCTACAATAAGAATGCCAAAAGAGCCAGCAAGTGCCAAAATGGACTTGACTATTGAAGAGTTTAAAGGTAAGGAACTGGACCCTGTCATTAAGCAAGCTAGTGAGGAAGTTTTGGCAGACAACAATTTTGTTAAAGCGGGAGCATTTTTATAGTTTGTTTGGAGAAATAATATAAAGAAATTCAAGGAGAGATGTGAGAATGGGAAGGTTGAACATCCCCAAAAGGATACATCTCTTGTTGAGGCAAAAGAAAAGCAGGAGATGCTAGCAGAATTTGGGGCAATTACCCCTGACCAGGGGATGAAAATGATTGCAGAAGCTGGAGTTTTGATTCTCCCTAAGTGGGATATAGTTGATGGATTGATTCTTCATGCAGTTAGAAAAGAAACTAAACCTCTAGAAGGAGTAACTTACAACATTGCCCATGCGGCCTTAGTTATGTGGTAATTAAGAAGAGAAGAAAACAAAAAGAGGAACGACTCCTTAGAATCTAGTTATTCAAGAGGTATGATTGTCAAGAGTGTGAAGGACATAGGGGTGATAGAGGCTGCCAGTACAACTTTAGAATCTGCAAAATTCAGTATGGCAGTGGCTAAGAAAGAAGCCAAGGAGAAAGCTAATCTCAAGGTGAAGTTATAAGTAGTCCTGAAAGCCTAAAATAAAGCTAAACTTGAGACAGCTCATAAGGAAAACACAATTTCCAAGCACAGGACAACAACACAAAGGTGAATCCTCTAATCTGATGATTGCCTCTTCTCCTGCCAGACCTCCTTGTACTAGCCCAATTATTGAATTTCCTCCTTCTCCGGAGATCCCTGGTTTTCAATCTACTCAAAGTATCCTAGATGAGATGGAAAGATTGAAGCAAGCTCAGGCCATTTTTGCAAGTAAATATGAGGAGAAGATCAGGGGATCAATTTTGAAATTTGCTGATACAATTGGGGCTTCAATTGTGTACATAAATATGAACATAATTGTGAATCTTTTGGATTCATTAAAAGAAGATGAGGCTATTTTGGAGCCAATTTTGGATAAATGGATTGCTAGGGAAGCTAATTTAGAGCTCATATAATTATCCCAAGAGGAGGAAAATGTTGATGCCACTATTAAAGCCACTTATGAGCTGGTAAAAAATGTGTCCAGGTTAGTAGAAGGAAGGGTTCGTATAGAAAGAAAGGCAAACTTATATAGAAAAGAATATACAAGTCAAAAGCATGAATTGTTCCCTGGAGGGTTTTTTAATAATGACAAATTGAAAGACAAAGAGGAATGGCTTGGTGAGTTAGGCCATAAATTGTCACAATGAAGAAATGACATCATAAATTCAGATAATACCCCTTTGTTCATTCAAACTACTGAGGAGATTGAAAAAATAAAGTCACATTTTGGGTTTTTGGAAGTGGAAGTTAAGCAGTTAAGGAATTACTAGGGACTGTTGTAGATAAAAAGGCAAGTCAGCCAAAAATAGAAAAGGTTAAAGCCCATGCTGAGTCAAGTATAGGTTCTATATTTGATATGACCTAGGCTTTGACCCAAATGAAAGTTACAGTGCCACTAGTCGAATTGCTAAAAATAAAAGAGCATAGAGAAGTTGATTTTTCTTTGCTTTCTAATATATTAGACAGCACGTCATCTTTAATTAAAGGTACTAAGGAGGATAAGAGGGATCAAGAGCAACAAATTCTAGAAATTTATGTGGGAACTACAATTACTCAAGAACCTTCCCGAGTTGATGCTTTTTATGTAACTTTGTTAGTAAATAGTAGGTTAATAAAAAATTGCATGATTGATTCAAAAGCTGCTGCAAATGTGATGCCATATGGTGTCATGAAAGAATTGGGACTGCCAGTGAGTACTTTGTATGGGAAATGCTATGCTATGGATAATAGGGAAGTACCTGTTGTGGGTACCATGAAGGATGTAGAGGTTAAAATAGCAGTATTCCCTGCAGCCACCTACAAGATGGATGTTATAGTGACTGACACTAAACCTCATTATGGTATGCTATTATCTAGACAATGGGCTGCAGCAGTTAGGGGAAATGTTCAATTAGATCTTTCATATGCAACCATCCTAGTGAATGGAAATTGGGTTAAGTTGTACAGGGAACCACGTGCGCCAAGGGTTATTGAGAAAGTAGATCCTAACATGCTCAATTGCATGATTGATGTAGACCTTAATATTTTAAGAGTGGAACCCATTTAGCCTCAATTAAAAAATACTGATCACATTGTTAATGAATTGAAATGTCAATAGGAAGGCTTGTGGTGCATGTACTTTGATGGAGCTTGCTCTAAAGAAGGGTCTGGAGCAGGAGTATTGTTTGTTTCCCCATCAGGTATTACTTTCAAATACTCTTTTCTACTAGATTTTCAATGTACAAATAACCCAACTGAATATGAGGCCTTATTATTGGGGCTACAAATTTCTAAGAAGCATGGAATTTAGTTATTGAGAGTCTTTGGGGATTCAGAGTTAGTAGTATCTCAGATAAGGTCCAGGTGTGCATCCAAAAATGATCAGTTGAAAAGATATAAACATGTTGTTTGGGATGTAATTGAGCATTTTAATGTGTTTTCTATTGATTGGATTGAAAGATCAAAGAACATCATGGCAGATTTTTTGGCCAATGTTGCATTAAAAAATGAGGAGGTGACATTAATTGGTGTATCAATAGTTGAAGTAAAAGCTAGACCTGCTATCCCAGATAACGTGTATAATTGGAAGGTATTTGAAGATGATGATGATATACTTAGGTTTGTACAATGCATTGATAAGTATGAAGGACAAAAAATTGATTGTAATGCATTGGTGGAGGTAGTAGATAGTAGAGAAACAGTTTTTGGAAATGACATGGTTCAGTTAGAAACTAATGAGATACCTAAAGTATTGGTAGAATTAGAGGGTATCTTTAGTTATAATGATGGTCATTTGCACCAAAAGTCATCCACTAAATTGGAAGAGTTGGAAGAGATAAATTTAGGGATAGAGTCAACCCCTAAGTTGGTGTATATCGGGAAGAATTTGTCTCCCCATATCAAGACTAACCTCATTCATTTGTTAAGAAAGTATAAACATGTTTTTGCTTGGTCCTATGAGGATTTGAAGGTGTATAGACAAGACTTATTTCAGCATGAAGTACCTCTGCATCTTGATGCTAAGCCTTTCAGACAAAAGAAAAGACCTATTTATCCCCTCTTAGAAACCAAAATGCAGTAAGAATTGACTAAGTTGAGAGAAGGGGGGATTATAAAGCCTATAAGGCATTCTTCATGGGTATCCAATTTAGTTCCTGTCAAAAAGAATGGAGACATAAGACTTTGTGTGGATTTAAGGAACTTGAATGTTGCATCTCTTAAAGACAATTACTCCTCCCCAAACATGGAGGCTATGTTACAAAGGGTAACTGGATGTGATTTATTGTCAATGATGGATGGGTTCTCCAGTTATAATCAGGTATTAGTGAAAGAGTGAGCAATTTAAAACTGCTTTTACTACCCCTTGGGGAACTTATGTGTATGTGAGAATGCCATTTGGTTTGAAGAATGCTGGTGCAACTTTTCAGAGGGCTATGGATGTAGCTTTCAAGGAATTTATCAATATCATAATGGTTGTTTATTAGGATGATTTAACATGTTTCTCCAAGAAGGAAGATGATCATTGTGATCATTTGGAAAAACTTTTTCGCAAGGCTTTGGAATTTGGTATATCTTTGAATCCAAAAATGTGTCACTTTGCTGTGACTAAAGGAAAATTGTTAGGGTATATTGTTTCCAAAGAAGGGGTTAGAATAGACCCAGAAAGAATTGAAGCTATTAATAATGTGCCTCGGCCAAAAAATGTTAAAGGGATTCAGTCTTTTTTGGGTAAGGTAAATTTTGTTAGGAGGTTTATACCTAACTTTGCTGAGGTTGTTAAGTCCATTGTCAAGTTACTTAAAAAAGATGCAAAGTTCTCTTGGGATGAGGAAGCTGCACAAGATTTTAATAGGATTAAAAGGGCTATCCAAGAAGCACCAGTGTTGAAATCTCCTTATTATAGTAAGCCCTTCTCACTCTTCTATTTTTCTTCCTATCACATAGTAGCAACATTTTTACTCCAGCAAGATGATGAGGGGTATGAACATCCAATTACCTTTTATAGAAAATCTTTACAGGTTGTTGAGTTGAAATATGAAATTATGGAGAAGCAGGCATATGGTTTAGTTAAAGTTGTTAAAGCATTTAGGCCTTATCTTATGAATGCAAGAATAATTGCTTATGTTCCACATGCAGCTGTCAAGGATATTCTATCTCAGTCTGAAGTCACTGCTAAAAGGTGCAGGTGGATAACTAGAATACAAGAGTTTGACTTAGATATCAAGATCACCAAACTGGTAAGAGGACTAGGCCTTGCTAAATTGATGGTTGAGTCAAATCTGGTTATTGTTGATGTTAATAATGTTGAAATTGAGGAAGTCCTCATCACTAGTATTGAGCTGCAGCCTTGGTATTCAGAAATATTGCACTTTCTAAGGGATGCAACTTTTCCAGAAGAAATGACTCAAAATCAGAAAAGGACATTGAAATTGAAGTCTCAAAAATATGTGCTTATTCAAGGAGACTTATATTGGCGAAATAGAGATGGAGCATTATTGATGTGCCTAGATGATTCCCAGGCTAAAAGAATGTTGACAGATATGCACAATGGAGTGTGTGGTGGTCACTATTCAACCAAGACTACAACTGGCAAAATAATCAGGGTAGGATACTATTGGCCCACTTTGTTCAAGGATGCCCATAAATATGTTCAGAGATATGATCCTTGCCAGAAGTTTTCCTCTAAATTGAAATATGAAGGAGTTTTACCTCTTAACCCTGTTACAGTGGAAGCCCCTTTTGTCCAATGGGGCATTGACTTTATTGGAAAGATAGCTGAAAAATCAGGAAGAGGTCACAGATGGATCATGGTGGCTACAAATTACTTCACAAAGTGGATTGAGGCTATACCTACTAAAAGGGCAACTAGTAAGATTGTTATTGAGTTTTTAATGGATAATGTAATAACAAAATTTGGAGTGCCTATAAAAATAATAATGGGTAATACCATGTGTTTTAGGTCAGAGGAATTCACAAAATTTTGTGCAAGTTATGGAATCACTATTTCATATTCCTCACCATATCACCCACAAGGCAATGGCCAAGCAGAATCAAGAGTCTCCTAAATATTATTAAAAGGATTCTTGAGAAAAACAAAAGATCTTGGGATCAAAATCTTAAGTTGGCTTTGTGGGTAGATAGGATTACTATGAAGAAAGATATTGGTGTATCTCCATTTGAATTGGTCTATGGGACACAGACTAGGGTACCTTTAAACAATTTCCTCCCTATGTATAATTTTTTGCAAGCTGAAGAGTTAGAGTTATCAAAACCTATGGAGGATAGAATGGTTCAGATGGCAAAGTTGGAAGACATGAGAGCTATATCTCATAAGAGGAATTTAAAAATCCAACTGCAATCAAAGTATATGTTTGATAAAAGAACTACAAATAGGAAGTTCCAGGTTGATGACATGGTCCTTCAATGGAATGCCAAAGGACAATATAAGGTTAAGAACACAAAATTTGAATCACTGTGGATAGGCCCTTTTATTGTTATTGATGTTAATGGAAAGGATTCATATTTCTTGAAGAGAATGAATGGTGAAGTATAGGAATTTCTAGTGCATGGACAATTCCTGAAGTATTACTTCTCTTGACTTGTCCATGCACAGTAGTTTTAGGTGTTGTATATATTAGGTTTGCTTTCTGTTCTTTTGGGTTTTTGTTTTGGTCTGCTTTCCAGAGTTTCTGAATTCTTCTGTTGGTCTTGCATCCAACCATCCCTAGTCAGAGTCGTTGTTATCATTATTTTAAATTTGTTGGAAGTCTTGCCTTTTATTTTAAAAATCTATCAAAATTCATATTTTGGTCCTTGTTTGCGAGTCCACGACCAAAAGGTTTAAGGGTTTTATATTAAATTTCAAAATCTTTCAAAACATAGACCTTTGTGTTGCTTTATCTCCAAATCTTTTATTTCAGCCCATTGTTTTTTCCACTTAAGTGGAAGGGTCATCCTATCGTCAAAAAGGGGCCACTTGGTGTTTTAGGTTTAGGTGGGTTCTATTAATCTTGAAATATTTTGCATATTTTCCTAAGTCCTATGTCTTTGATTACGTATGTGTCAGGTCCTTAAAGATCGGGTAAGTTCCTGTTTGATCTCATGGCTGTCGCTATACCACAACGCGAAAAATGCTTGAAATTTAACCATCACAACTTGGCGACCAAGTGGTGTGGCCCGGCAAGAGAGCAGCTCAGGCAAGTTAACGGGTGAGCAGGTTAGGGAAGATAGAACAATTGTCGCTATACCATAACATAAAGTTGCATGATGGATAACCATTATGACATGGTGACAAACCACTAGCAGTAGCTGTTAAGACCAATGGTCAAGGCAAGCGATTATGGTGAATAGCAAAATGATGGCGGTTAAGTCCTAACGAATCATAAAGGTCGAGCAGTTTTGAGAGCATCTCACGTTCTACTACAACAAAAAGCTGCACAATGGATATTCTTTGCAACATAGTGACAAATAGTGGGGCCCATGAAAAAAGAGTGACCAAGGCATGTTAAAGATCCGGTAAGATAAGAAAGGATCGATGATGGTCGCTATACCGCAAAGAAAAGTTGCTCGACTGATAACCGTTGCGACATAGCGACAAAGGGTGGATAAGTGACCAACCGATGGGCCCACTGAGGAAGCTATTACTATTAATGAGTGTGTTAGTTTGGTAGGATTTGATGGTGGTCGCTATACCACAGTGGAAATACATCCAAACTTTCACTATTGCAGGTTGGCAACCAAAGGAGACATGTGCAGAGGGTGACCTTCTGGGCCGTTGTAGCCAACATTTTTCAAATATCAAAAGGTTTAACTGCAGAAGTGTGCAGCTTTATGAATTGATAATCAATGCCTAGTTATTGTTAAGATTCATTGATAAGACAGTGTTCAAAATTCAACATAGCAAAAGGGCATTCGAAGAAATTTTGCAAAAATAGGTGCACTATCTGAACTCTCTCAAGCTACAAGTAAGTTTTTCTATGAATCTTCTCTGTATCTCAAAATTTGTAAGGAATTATCAGAAATAGCTATTGTGGTAGGGATAGTTTGTAAGATGGCACCGCGAAAGGAACCCAGAGGAAAGGTTGATTACCAAAAATGAGCTATCTATGATGATTTCTTGGAGAAATTGGCTCAATCCACAAAAAGTGTAGCCAAAATAAAAGAACTTGTGCCTAAAGCTCCCCATCTAAAAATTGGTGATGGGCTATATGATAAAGGTTGTTGGTTGAGGGATGCTCAGATAGGCATGACAGGTTTAGGACTATTCAGAGTAGGATTTAGTCAGCGAAACTCACCTACCCACATTAATAGTACATGGGAGTTGGATGTTGGAAAACTTTTGGTGCCCGGAGTATTCATGGATGTTGACCTGTTGACTCAAATTACCAAAAACTATGACCCCATCACTAAAACTCTGAGAAATATAAATGGAGGAGTTTTAATTGAAATCAATGATGATGAATTCAGGAAAGTTTTTTGGCTAAGTGAGGCCTCAAACTATTTGGATCCTATTGATTTTGACATGCTTAAGAAGGTCTATGATGCACAAAAGGATCATCTTAGGAGTGGGCCATTGAAAGAATTCTTTGCAAAAATAGGAGGATTGACATTATTACACCCAAGCACAATGGAGACTTTCCCTTTGAATTTCTTTACTTTGAGGGCTAAGGGAATATACTAGGCTTTATGTCAGATTCTTGGGGAAGATACGGAAAGCACCATGCCAACCCACTACATGCTTATGATGGCACAAATTTTGAATCCATCTCTAGCAGTGACCTTTGATTTTGTACCCTACCTTAGTGATGCCATTCATGAAGGCTTAATTGGAATAAAAAAATACTAAAGTAGATAGACCTTTTGGATGGTATTCCATGCTTATGCACATGTTCTTATTTAAAGGTGCTGAATATTTTGCAACTGAGATGGACTTGCTAAAGGGAAAAGATGGAGAGGAAATGCCTATTCAGTTAAGAAGTACCATTTTTTCTTGGGATAGAGAGGATGCCAGTTATTTGAAATTTGATAGATACTTCGCATCCAGGCTCAGAATCCTTTTATGTCAAGAAAATCCTAGGATTCCTAAGGCTCTCTTGGAATTCATTAGACCCAAAGAGTTTGCTGAAGGTATTAAAATTATGCATAACTAGGGGGAAATAATTTTGTACCCTGTTTCTACTATTTTTAGAAAGTAAGGTTTTAGGGGAACTCCATATTTGCTCCCCTACTAGGTCCCTTTGAAGGTAGGCATAGCTGAGATCTTGAGGCAAATTGGAGACCTACAAGAAGTAGAGTTGACAAATAAAGGAAGGGGGACCATTTTCCCAATAGTCACAGTGGCACATCAATTTGTAATCACCAAGGGTGGTTGGGTACATTTTCACAAATTTCTTCAGTCATATAGGTTACCTACTACAGTTGCTAGGTTTGTTGATCCAGAGGATTTCTTCAATGGTATGTTTAGGAAGAAAGTTAGATGTGGGGGTAAAGCTCATCAGTTTCATTTCCCTGAAGACCTAATAAGGAATGAATTTAATCTAGATGAACAAGAAGTAAGGAAGGAGAAATGGATAGTATTCAAGAAAAATCTAGATTTCATTCAACATTTTGATAGAAACTATGATCCTTTGGCTAGTTTTAATCTTTTTGTAGAAAAAATTAAGTTTTTGGTGGTCTACTTTGAGGATATAATGCAGAATTTAAAAGAGAAAAGGGAGGTTGTAATAGGATCTGATCCTGAGAAAGCTAAACTTGTTTTAGCTAAGCCTTCTTATGCCAAGGTGGTTCCCCCTGGTGAATATGTGATGTACAAAAAATTAGGGTATAATATAGTAATGCTCAAAAGGGATGAGACCTCCACTTCGAAAGCCAAAAGGCCACTAGAAGATGTCACTTAAATCCAAGACTCTCCAAAAAGGAAAAGGGTAGGGAAAGAAGTGTAGACAAATGAGCGCTTATATTCTCCTTCCCAATCCCCAATACACATAGGAGATGAGCATGCAGTAGCTGAGCAGTTGTTGCAATTAAGGAGTCTTGAAGAAATTGCCTGAACATATGGAGAGCTACAAGAAGGAATGCCAGAAGAGCCAGCAAGTGCCAAAATGGACTTGAATGTTGAAGAGTTTAAAGGTAAGGAATTGGACCCTGTCATTAAGCAGGCCAGTGAGGAAATTTTGGCAAACAACAATTTTGTTAAAGTAGGAGCTTTTTTACACTTTATTTTGAGAAAGAATATAAAGCAATTCAAGGAGAGATGTGAGAAGGGGAAGGTTGAACATCCCCAAAAGGATACATCTCTTGTTCAGGAAAAAGTAAAGCAGGAGATGCTAGCAGAATTTTAGATAATTACCCCTAAGCCAGGGAGGAAAATGATTACAGAAGATGGAGTTAGAAAGAAAAAAGAGGAATGACTCCTCAGAATCCATTTATTCAGGAGGCATGATTATCAAGAGAGTGAAGGAGATGGGTGTGATAGAGGCTACTAGTACAACTTTAGAATCTGCAAAATTCAGTATAGTAGTGGCTGAGAAAGAAGCCAAGGAGAAAGTTGATCTCCAGGTGAAGTTAGAAGTAGTCCTGAAAGCCTACAATGAAGCTAAACTTGAGATAGCTCATAAGGACAACACAATTGCCAAGCTAAAGAGCCAGATGGTAGGACAACAACAAAAAGTTGAATCCTCTAATATGATGATTGCCTCTTCTCCAACCAGACCTCCTCCTACTAGACCAATTATTGAATTTCCTCCTTCTCCTCAAATTCTTGGTTTTCAATCTACAGAAAGTATCCAAGATGAGATGGAAAGATTGCAGGAAGCTTAGGCCATTTTTGCAAGTAAATATGAGGAGAAGATCAAGGGAACAATTTTGAAATTTGTTGGTACAGTTGGGGCTTCAATTATGTACATAAATATGAACAGAATTGTGAACCTTTTGAATTCATTGAAAGAAGATGAGGCTATTTTGGAGCCAATTTTGGATAAATGGATTGCTAGGGAAGTTGATTTAGAGTTCATATACTTATCCCAAGAGGAGGCAAATGTTGATGCCACTATTAAAGCCACTTATGAGCTAGTAAAAAATATGTCTAGGTTAGTAGAAGGCAAGGTTCATATAGAAAGAAAGGCAAGTTTATATAGAAAAGAATATGCAGGTCAAAAGCTTGAATTGTTCCCTGGAGATTTTGTTAATAATGACAAATTGAAAGACAAAGAGGAATGGCTTGGTGAGTTAGGCCATAAATTTTCACAATGAAGAAATGACATCATAAATTCAGATAATACCCCTTTGTTCATTCAAACTATTGAGGAGATTGAAAAAATAAAGTCCCATTTTGGGTTTTTGGAAGGGGAAGTTAAGCAGTTAAGGAATACATGGAAATGATTAAATAAGTTGAAGAAGAAAATTGTTAACTTTTCCTAGCCTAGTGATGGCATATTCAAAGAATGGGAAGATAAATATGTGATGCAAGAAGCAGAGGCTTAGGAAGAGTCAATCGACACTGCAACATGTGACAATGCTCAGGAAATTGGAAGTGGTTAGTTCTTATAACAGATTATTTTGGGCTAATCGGATTTTTGAAGAATTAAGGACACCTGACGCTCGACCTGTGAATATTGAGAAGTCATTTGGCCTTTCTCCAACTAGTTAACTAATTTGTTTTGCTCATGTTTTCTTTACTAAAAAATGTAACCCCTTTTGAGGGAAAATTATGGGTAGGACAAAATATTTCTAGGGAAGTCTGAAGCTTGTTGCATCCATATCTCTATAAATGGATATCAAGACTACTTAGAAAATCGTCACAAGAATTCTATAAGAAAGCTCTAGCAAAATGTATTTAGGTTTTTCTGGCTTTTTGGAAAATCATTCTGAGTTATGTAGAATTTGATGGAGAATATTAATATAGAGACCAGAACATTTTAAGTCTTGATTCCTGTTGTCTTCATGTCTGCGTGATTGGTTACCATTTTGATTAGATGATCTAGGATTGTTTAATTGAATGATTTGCAAAGCAATTTATGAGAATGTTTTTAGGTTGTTCCCTCAAGGAGGGAAATTAAATATACATAAATCCTTTTTGTTGGTAATCAGTGATTCTACTTGAATTGGATGGTTGGGTTTAGCATATGGTGAGAGTTTGTGCATGTGAAAAGTGGAATAAGGATATGTAGTTGCAGGCACAACACTTCAATTAAGTCATTACATGTATGGTTAGTAAATCAATAATTAATAAATAATAAACCATAACAAAGTGACTAATTGCCTTCTAAAAGATGCGAGTACAATATTCCTCTCAGATTTTTATAAGCAATACCAGTGACTAGACTACACCAAGATGAAGGATTTAATCTATATGAGAATGATATTAAGCTAAAATGGATGCAAGATGGATGAAAGATTCAAGCAATAACAAATTCAAGCAATAATGGATTCAAGCAATATGAGTAAACTAAATATGGATGCAAATAATCTAAAAAAAGCACAATGTGTTCAATGACTAGAGAGCAAAATCAGCGTAGTAATAATCTCCAAGCGTGTTCTCGAAAATCTCTGGGGTAAATTGGATGAGAGCTGAAGGCTGAATTTATAGAGAACTACAAGAGAGATGATGAAAAAGCTCAATTTAGGATTAATTAAAAATAATTGAGAAATCATGTTCAGTTAACCTTGAGATAGATTCCAATTATAGTTTAATTGAAATGCATTCAAATTATAAGTTCAAGTTGCATTACAAATAAGAATTAATTAATTCCATGCACTTGTGATAAAAATAGATAATTCTTTGGTTTATTCAAGAAAAGAGTCTTTTTAATGCAACTGAACTTCTTTATTTGAAAAGCTTTGAGTTCCAATTTTAGAGAATAATTCAATAAGTCAATTAATTGCTTTTCTAATTTCAAGTTCTAAATTTAGAAAAAGAAATAATATATCAAGTTTGATTTCTCTCTCAATTCAATTCTTTTATTTTATTTTCAATTCAACTCTTGCTTTGTAATTAATTCCTCTTTTGTAATAAATTAATTTTTTTTGCATGATTAATGGCAAATTTATTAATTAATTAAATATGCTAGGATATTTAATAAATTAAATAGGATAATTGATTAAAATGATTTTCTTGGAATGATTCAATTAATTAAATGAATATTTAATTAATATTGAGTAATTCATTTGCCATGTGACATTTGATGATTGAAGAATTAATAATATGCTCAAAGTTGATTTAATTGCCTTTGGTTAGGACCTTGGTGATGTTGTCGAGATTAGGGCCCCATGGTTTAGATGACCAATTTTAGGGTATTACATTTGCCCCTCTTTGAATTAATGTATGAGCAGCGCGTTGGTTCAAAGAATATGTTGATGTCTAGGAGATATCAATTCTGAACTTGATTGATCACGAACCAGAGAAAGAGCAAGGTGTTTAGCTTGATTTGAAGCGATGAAGCTGAATGAAGTCTGATTAAAGCGATGTTGATCCTGAACTTTATTGAACTTAGGAATGATAGAGAACAAAGATACCGAACTTGAACTTGATTGATCAAGAAGCGGATCTTACTGATCTAGAGCTTGATTGAACTAGACACAGCTAGCGAAGATAAAAATCGATCTTGAACTTGATTGATCAAGATACGATGAGCGGAAAATAAACTGTCCAGCTTGATTCGATGTGATGAAACTGAACACTTGCTTAGATTGAGTGTGTGATCGAAGATACTCTTTAAACTTTTGATTGAGTTTAAATGAATAATCAACTCGAAAAGCGATGAAACTGATTATTAAAGATTGATTCAGATGAAGATAAATATCAACTTGATATGAAGTGATGGAATTGATATACCCCTAGTGATTGATTTAATTCAGATGATCGAGGGATCTCAACTTGATATGAAGCGATAAAGATGAGATGCCCCTTTAGCAATAAGAATTTGATTGATTTTCTTTAGTTAAAAAGAATTTTTTTTTGCTCGACTTTTGATGAAGATTTGAAAATTTTCTAGACTTTGAAAATGTGAGGTCATGAGGTCACGAGTATGCCCCCTCAAGAGCGAAATCGAAAGATAGTGAGGGTACATAATGATTATAGGCAATTTTTGGTCATGATAAGTTGTTTGAGCATAAATGATTATGAGGAATTTTTAAAAATTTTGCATTGATTGATAAGAAATTGAGTGCAAAGTTGTTGTGTAGAATTAAATTGAGATTTAGTGTTGATTTATGAGAAATTGAGTGCAATTTGAAAAAAGAATGAGCATTTGATGAAAAGCGCTAAGTGGTCCAAATTTTGTGAAATTGACTAGAAAAATGATCTCGAATTTTGATTTTGATCCCGAAAATGGAATCAGAACGGGTGAATTAGCTAAGGGTACAATTTTCATGTCCATCAGAGCAAGTTGAAAAATTAGGTTTTTGGCTATATATGGGATAAAAGTGTCATTTTCAATTCATTTTAACCCTCCAAGTTTGAAAATTCAAAAAGCCTTATGCGAAGAAAATGGTGGTCCCTACTCATGAGCATCGATTCAAGTGCCAGAGATGACATAATCAACCTTGACACTATGAGCCAGCGGTAAGTGGTCAATCTTAAGCCTCTTTATGTTCTCAATTTTCAATGTTTTTGTTCATTTTTCAAGTTTTGGCACGTTTGAAGTTGACCCTTCTCATTTTTTCATGCAAGACAGGATCTTGTCTCATATGACAAACTGCTGAAGTTTGTTTTTTTGTTTTAGGCCATTATATTTGTCGTTCTAACCCCACCCTTCTATCGTACGACAACATGCATAAAAGACGATTTTGTCATCTGGGGTCTAATCTTTTATCGTATGGGGTTCTTTTGTCGTACAGGGCCCAATCTCTACTCGTACGAGTTGCTGCCCTTCTATGTTTTGTCATTTGGGAAACAGTGAGCATTTTTTAAGGTCTAAACTAGAAATTTTGATTTTGCAATGGACGTAGTTCGATTTGTGTGATGTTTTACTTCTCTTCTAGGCTTATTTGGAATATTTTTTGATGCTTCATTGTTTTATTTTTGTAGGTTTGATTGCCTCATGTGCTCTTTAGATGTGTTTATCCTGCTACCATGACATTAGTGTGGAAGTTAACAGAGGTTGATCAGGGTGGAGGTGGAGGTGGAGTTGGAGGTGGAGAACCTATGAGAGAGTAGGGGACTGATGCGGGACAGTCGATGAGAGCATGTCTTGCGGAGCTGCAGTCACAGCTGATAGTGGCTCAGACTCAGCTGGTGGAGCGAGACTGAAATCTAGCAGAGCTTAGGGCTGAGTGTGATTGTCAGATCATAGAGATGAGAGTAGAGAGTGTTGTTCACCAAAAGTGATAACCCAAGTATACCTGCAATCCCTCTATGAAATGGCCAATTTCAGTCTTTGAAACACATCAGGGCTTGGACAACATAACATAGGGCCCTAATTGATCCTCCTGCACTTTAGGTTCTGCTAGACCTAGGGGGGACACCCTTTTTGATGCACTAAATACAACATTTACAGACACATAATTGCATCAACACTAAGCAGATAGATCATTTCACAAGCTCAACATGTTAGGAAACATTACAGATTGGCTAGATCTGTATAAACAATAGGATGAAACAGAGCTTGGAAAGAATGGAACACAAACACCCCTAAACATGAAGGCAAATTAGATTTATCTTTTAAAATGTTTGATCTATAAGACATCCCCAAACTTGTCAAAGACCAGTGCCTTGTTCATTGGGCAACAGAGTCACACACAAAACTACAAATATGAATCATAGATACAAGCTTATTTTCCTTAAACAAGATATTCATGCATCAATACTTTATATTAAAGCACTATTTGATTCATTCACAAATTCATCAGATCTGGATACATATTTCATTATTTATGACTGACTATAGAATTTAAACTCTTCATTAAAGAATGCCGACAAACAATCATACAATCTCCTTGAGATGACAAATTTCATCCTCCTTGAGGATTGAATTCATAATAATGAAAAAAACATATCACAGAGACAATCTTGTGGGAAATTACTCATGCCTGACACAAGTAAGACCTGCAATTGAAACCATATTTACAACACTACACTGTAATCTCTATACCCTGAAACAAACCAACAACATTTACAAATTTGGGTCATGACATTCAGAAAGTGGAAGCCAACAAATCTGGAGCATTTTCCAAATTTCTGGAACCATTACAACTAAGAAGAATTGGGAATAAAAAGAGGAAGGAAGAAAATAAAATCTGCAACTGAAAAAATCAAATATCTTCCCTCTAACTGAATTTTACTCCCGGCCAACCTGCTTCCAAAACATCCCACATCTGTCAAAATGAACCCCATAATCGAATTCCTCACTCCAAGAGCTTTCCGAAAACATATAACACTTTATATTTTGGCCAAACTTTAGACCCTGGGCGAATTAATTCCCCAATGTGCTTAATCATTTAAATTTTTCGAAATTTAATATAGTTTAGACTATATCATTTACTCATTTTAATTTTGATTTTTGCCTCCATATGTGCTCTGATGCTTTGCCACGTGGCGGCCTCCAATTGGTCGATGGGGTTGACCAAACGCCACTTGGGATGACACCTCATCACTACCACGTCATCTGCTTTGTTACTGCCAATTGACCGCCACATGTACACCACCTCAGCGCGATGTCATCGCCACTGGACTACCACCTATGCGACAACTATGTGCCACATCACTGCCACCTCACCAGGACCCGCCTGTTGGACATCTGACTATACCCGCCACCTGGATTTTGCAACTTCGTAGGGTGTAACTCGCGTGCATCTTCCTTTCGCGAAATAGAGTGCACCGTTGATCCATCTCGAACTTGCTCACTCGTTAAGCTGGCCTTCCTCTACAAAATTTTGCCTATCTGCCTTGGGAAGCATGCCTGCATGGGGTCCACCTAGTCGGCGCTCAATCATCTCCTCTGTCGCCTCGGGATCCATGCTCGCACGTCGCCTCGGGATCCATGCTCGCACGTGGGCCCACCTTGGGTGCCATCAAGCACCATCCGTCAAATGCCTTTATGGCTTAGACATATTATTACTGTACATTCTTGCTTATAAACATCAAAATAGTCCACTTCCCAGCCAATGTGGGATAATGCATTATGCCTGGGACTACAATTTTGGAGCTTTTCTCTGAGTTTTAATGGCAACTTCCAGATTGTTTGCATTGCTTGGAAGTTTTCTATGGTCCTTCTACACCACGTTGCCCAATCTCCACTGCTACCTAGAGGATTAAAACCATTTACTTAACATTGCCATCACATTCAGCTCCATTACCACGCACCTTCTTCCAGTTCCACACAGACAGAGGGGGGAGCTGGTTGGTATTTGTTGGAGGATTCTACAGACTTCCAGATTTCCCTCTTCTTTCCACACAATCCATGCAGGGGGCATTTTCCACTGGTTAAAGTCATGCAAGAGAGGGAAGACTCACTTTACCGACATGCAATGATTTCAATACCTATTGGAGGCTTCGCATGGGAGGAAGAAGATGTTGTAGTTCATTTTTCTTTGAACCATTTTCCATGGCTCCTTTATGCCATGCAACCCCTCACTCACAATGCAGGAGAAGGAAGAGATTGTTGTGCACAGTTGGTGTCTCACGTAGGGGAGGAGAGACTGCAGCAATCGCCATTGTTTGATTATTTTTAATTTGTTGCTTTCAATTGCTATGTGGGAGGGTTGTCATATGTTGAAATTTCTGCATTTGCTTGGAAGTTCATACACCATGTAGGAGACTTGGAAATCGCTAAATGCATTTTGTTGAGTGCTTGATGGTCTCTTTCTTCACCACATGAGCAGGCTTGGCTCTTGACTGCAGCCCCAAAACACCACGCAGAAGAAAGTCTTTGGTGTTTGATATGAATCTTGGTCTGCTATTTCCATTTTAGAAAATGGTACTTGGGAGGAGATGTAATTATTACCACTAAAACTGCAGTTGGAAAACTTCATTCTCATATAAAGAGAACACTGACATATCACAATAAAAATGAAAACTCCATTCTCAATAAAAGAGAACATTGACATTCCATCCTCAATCACAATATTTATCCTTTGTTGCATTAAAAAAAGAAATTCTTGCAATCTGGAAGAATGTTGACAGACCAAGCCGGCAAACCACAAGAGACACCCTTGACATTCACAGTTGTATCATTCTGAGGGTCCACATTTTGGAATAAATGTTACACATATGTTTGGTTCATTTGAGTAAACTCGTGCCTCACTTTGAACATGCCCCTTGTTCCACATTTCAATGAGGAAGGACTGTTGTTACACCTACCAAAACATTATGCTTGAAAAAATCTGAAAATCCCCCATTGAAACAAAAAAAATACCAATAAAATCAGTGTAAGGGCATGAGCCAGGTCGGGCCCCAAAGTGGGTCCGACTAAAAAAAAATTTGATTTCACAAAACTGACCTCTGGAATGATTCAGGAACTTTAAACACACCTCTGGAAATGATCAACATCATTTTTGGATCATCAGACTGAAATTTACAACTTTAAGGCAATTACACCAAAATTTTTGCATATAATCGCGAAGACGTAATTTTCAAACCTGTCAAAACACCTTTCTGGAGCTCGCCATCTGACAGGCGTGTACTCTAATATACAAGGATGATTTCTACCAAACGGTTTCTCAAGACGAGTCCCGAGTGAAGAGATATTAATTTCCGAAAATGCCCAACTGGCTTTGTTGACACTGCGCACCTGATGAAGTCAATGTCCTAGCAACACATGACGCCTTTCTCAAAAATATCAAACAACCTCCGTGGGTCCTCAAATTTGGAACATAGGTACCTTAAAGTACATATTAAATCTTTTAATTCTCAGTTCGATCACCAAACCGACATGATGCAAACGGTACACTCACAAAAATAGCTACATTAACTGATATATCACTGAAAGTACGGATAACTGAATTTGATGGCAAAATGAGCTCTTTTGAAAACCGACCAAACGGATTAGTGGAGGCTTGAAATTTGAAACACATCATTTTAACTTATTTGCATCTTGATTGACATGTCGGATGTTGCATGTTGCACTTCCGATTTAAGCTCTAAGTGCATTTCAGATGCTGGCAAAAAAAGTGGATACCATGACAAAAGCAATGGAAGGTGAAGCAAAGAAAATGCGTCATCATTTATACCAACATTAGCCCGGAATAAAAATTCTAACATGATGCTTACTGAGGCAACTTTTACACTTATGCGAAACAGGGCTCCGACTAGCTGTCGAAACAGGGACTTGCCAAAACACACAAACTGCAAACGGATTCGGCTTTGAAGACTGAGCAAATGGATTCGTCAAGACTTGAAATTTTGCAGACTGACTCACATTTATGCATATAATTGAATCTACTTTGAATTTTTTCATGATGATCAATAGGGAAAAAGATGTAATCGCTCAAAGAAGGCTACTCCATAAAATCTGCATTTGTGCCTAAAATGCACTTCCAGCTCACCCCTCAAACTGGGTACCTCAAAAACTTATCCAAATTGAATTCTGAAAGTTGCACATCACTGAATAGGCCAAATGAAAGCTATGAGACATGAATCCTGAGCCTTACCCTATGAAAATCAACTGGCTCCATTTTGACCTCTCTCCAACTAGGCCATTCAAACTAACTCATTCGGGTACTTTTCTGACATGCAGAGCAAAATTTTGAAATGGGCCTATAAACTTGACTCAATTTTAATCAGTCCCAATAGTGGCTCTGACTAGGGATGGTTGATTGCAAGATCAACACAAGAATCCATATATCTTTGGTTAAGCAGACCACTCAAAAAATGGATCATTCTCTTCTCTCCCTTTCTCTTCTCATTTCAAAAAACAGGGCTTCCTTATTCTACCCAAACAGCAAGGCACTTTGTTGAAAACCACACAATAGAAGCAAAGCAACTATACAATATAAACAAACAACTCACAACTGAATCATAAGTTTCTCAAACAATTCTAGCATTTACCTCTGTCAAAAATCTGATTCTCGTCACTTAATACCATGATCCAAACAAAGGCACCTTCTAGTAACAACTGAACATAGCTTTTAAAATCCACCTCTTTTGTCTCATTACTGAAACAACTAGTGTGCTTACCTCTTGTCTGATTCTGAACTTTATAATCACACACTACTTCAACACAAGTAAAAACATGAGACAATTCACCATAGAGGTTTTCCCACAAGCTGCAATACACTTCACTATCCCAATCAATTCTACCATTTGCAAGGACATCGTCATGCTGAACTTTAAAAGTAAAACATTCATTTTCAATATTGCAATTCCTATCAGCACATGTCTTATTATCATTTAAATCAATAGAATGAGGGACACTACTAACCAACTGATGAAAACAAGGAATATACATGTTACAATCTGGATGTGACATTTCACTTTGCTGATCACACCTCATACTATCCTCGCTTATCAAACTAAAAACCTCCACATTCTCAACATCCCATTCATGAAAAAGAATGCATACCTCTGGCTGAAGCAAATCGTCAGCTAAATCTTCTTCATCCAGACTTATGTCTACCTGAAACACTTCCATTTGTGGTCTGAAAAAGTCATAACATAATCCATGCCTCTTGTCTTCATCATGAAGTAAATTCTTACAACCCATGCTAGTGCTGTTTGGAACTACATCAACATTACAAATTTGTTCCACACAAGGGGAAAATTCATCATTCTCATCAATGAAATCAGCACCATGGATATTTGTATCAAAAGCAAAGAACTCCAAATCCGGTTCAAGCATACTATCAACATTCACATCCTCATCATGGTACTTGAAATTTTGAAAGCATTCAAGTGTGGGTTCATTTAAATCTAAAAATAGAATATTACCAGCACTATCACATACATTCTTATCTTCAAAAACACTTTCGTTTTCAGATTCATAACTAAGGTACATAACTTGATCTTCTATTATATCATCTTCACAATATGAATAATAAGAATTCTCATAACCACTTTCAGCTGCATAACTGACATTCATTTGCTGATCAAAAGAAAGTGAAACACTTGTGCCAAGATTGTTCTCATTCTGAAATTGATCTTTATTGTTCATTTTCATACCTTCAAGGTGCTAGGAATAGAACTCATTGTCCTCATAATCAGCAACACCACTCCATTCTGAAACACATTCATCACTGGGTATACTTTCACTGAACACATTATCAACATCATTCACAATTTCATTTTCAGATTTATTAGACTTAACCAAAATCTGATTTTCATCATATTGCACAACTTCACTTACATAATCAACAACATTTGGTGATCCTTCAGTATTTGGTATTTGAACATCAAATACATCAGCAACATTTAAAGATAGATGATCATTATTACCATGATTTTCATCATTGTTAACCTTAGGAGATGCATGATTAACTTGATAATTCGCAGTCACATAGTCAGCATAATCGACATACAAATCAAATGGTACACATCCTTTGTATATATCAATCTCTGTATCAGCATTATCACAACATTGCACACTAATCATTCCATCATCACTGTGAGAGGAGACCGGCATTAACAACAGAGGTTATTGACTCTCATTTAAATCTGAAACACATGCATCAACAAAACTTTTCGGAACTGCAAAGCTTGATGCACCTAGACAAGGAATGATTGGTTGAGTTTCACATGGTATTTCACCATCGAAGGCATTTTGATAAGGAACTATAGCAGACACAAATTTCTTGGCTATCCCAAATTTCAAATTATTTTCGATGTCCCTAGCTATGTTAAAGGCTTCATACAAAGTCTTAGGTTCTTTGTTCCTCAATAGGAAACCCATCTTCTTACCAAAAGCACTCATATAAATATCCAGACATACCATATCATCAAACTTATACTTTCTGGAAATTTTAGTCAATGCTTGTGAAAATCTGATGTTAAATGTGGGTACCAATTCATCTTCCCTAATTTGTATATAAGTGAATTCTTTCAACAAGTCATAATCACTCACCTTCTCGTCGAATTGATCCATGAAATCTGAAATCAATTCTTCCCATGAGGTAATAGAATTCACTGGCAAAAAAGAAAACCAATCTCTTGCATCTTCTTTCAATGACTGAACAAAAAATTTCATGCATATATCTTCCTGACAAATTTCAAATTCTCCTATCAAATCTGAAACTCTTTTCACATGCTGACATGCTAATTCTGATTTCTTCCCACAGAATATAGGCAAATACTTTCTGATTTCTGTGGGTATGGGATTTGGGTAACCCGGAATACCTTCAAATTTTAGAGGAGCATAATGCTTCATACTAAAACTTTTCCTATTACATGGTTGTTCTGATTTACTATGCATGGCTCTATGTGGAAATACACAACACTGAAAAACTTCACTGCTCATTTTTTTACTCCCACAAATGATTTATATAACCTTGGACAAAAACTTCAAGCACATATCCTCATACTGATCTATTCATAACATTGCTTGACATAAAGTTCTTCCACATTTGCATACTACAGAGGATAACATTTACTGAATATTTTAAGCAGCATAGATATGCAAATCAATTTTGAGATTCTCTCTTTCCCTCTAGACTAGTGTTGTTCACTTAATGGGAAAACTGTATTACACATTCAAAATTTCAGAACAAACATCTTTGCATTTGAAACCTCTGAAAATACCTAGAGATTTGCAGCTGTAAGACTTGTAGATCTGGAGATTTACTTCACACTTTAGCACTGTCTTTTACATCAAAGTCGCCACCTCTTGCATAGAGGATATTTTGAACAGCAGAACGTCACTCAACACTTATTAAATTCTTTGTTACTCCTTTGATCTCACTGCAATCAACACTATTCCAGGCTATTTAACACTGGTATGAACCACAGAGTCGCCACCCAAATAAGGAATTGGGAAAAATTCAAATACAGCTGAAAGAACTTCTCACAACTTTCAACCATGCATTCACTGTTACTCCTTCATAAAATATGATATGAAACACATATCATTTTGCAGATCCAGAATAAGGAGCATTTTCTAACTCCGCAAAATCAATTTATACTCTGTGCATACACAATGGATAGACTGTCTGGATATGAAATTGATAGGACTACGAATACATTCAATCTTTAACCATATCAATCAAGCATTTATATCCATTTATTCCCCAGCAGAGTCACCATTTTTGTTGTTCACCAAAAGTGATAACCCAAGCATACCTGCATCCTTCTATGAAATGGCCAATTTCAGTCTATGAAACACATCAGAGCTTGGACAACATAACATAGGGCCCTAATTGATCCTCCTGCACTTCAGGTTCTGCTAGACCTAGGGGGGACACCCTTTTTGATGCACTAAATACAACATTTACAGACACATAATTGCATCAACACTAAGCAGATAGATCATTTCACAAGCTCAACATGTTAGGAAACATTACAGATTGACTAGATCTGTATAAACAATAGGATGAAACAGACCTTGGAAAGAATGGAACACAAACACCCCTAAACATGAAGGGAAATTAGATTTATCTTTTAAAATGTTTGATCTGTAAGACATCCCCAAACTTGTCAAAGACTAGTGCCTTGTTCATTGGGCAACAGAGTCACACACAAAACTACAAATATGAATCATAGATGCAAGCTTATTTTCCTTAAACAAGATATTTATGCATCAATACCTTATATTAATGCACTATTTGATTCATTCACAAATTCATAAGATCTGGATACATATTTCATTATTTATGACTGACTATAGAATTTAAACTCTTCATTAAAGAATGCCTACAAACAATCATACAATCTCCTTGAGATGACAAATTTCATCCTCCTTGAGGATTGAATTCATAATAATGAAAAAAACATATCACAGAGAAAATCTTGTGGGAAATTACTCATGCCTGACACAAGTAAGACCTGCAATTGAAACCATATTTACAACACTGCACTGCAATCTCTATACCCTGAAACAAACCAACAGCATTTACAAATTTGGGTCATGACATTCAGAAAGTGGAAGCCAACAAATCTGGAGCATTTTCCAAATTTTTGGAACCATTACAACTAAGAAGAATTGGGAATAAAAAGAGGAGGGAAGAAAATAAAATCTGCAACTGAAAAAATCAAATATCTTCCCTCTAACTGAATTTTACTCTCAGCCAAACTACTTCCAAAATATCCCACATTTGTCAAACTTAACACCATAATCGAATTCCTCACTCCGAGAGCTTTCCAAAAACATATAACACTTTATATTTTGGCCAAAATTTAGACCCTGGGCGAATTAATTCCCCAATGTGCTCAATCATTTAAATTTTTCGAAATTTAATATAGTTTAGACTATATCATTTACTCATTTTAATTTTGATTTTTGCCTCCATATGTGCTCTGACGCTTTGCCACGTGGTGGCCTCCGATTGGTCAATGGGGTTGACCGAACGCCACTTGGGATGACACCTCATCACTGCCATGTCATCTGCTTTATCACTGCCACTTGGCTGCCACGTGTGCACCACCTCAGTGCCATGTCATCGCCACTGGACTACCACCTATGCACCAACTGTGTGCCACGTCACTGCCACCTCATCGAGACCCACCTGCTGGACTTCTGACTGTACCCGCCACCTGTATTTTGCAACTTCGCAGGGTGTAACTCGCGTGCATCTTCCTTTCGCGAAATAGTGCGCACCATTGATCCATCTCGAACTTGCTCACTCATTAAGCCGACCTTCCTCTGCAAAATTTTGCCTATCTACCTCGGGAAGTGTGCGTGCGTGGTGCCACTTGGTCGGTGCTTAGTCGTCTCCTCTATCGCCTCGTGATCCGTGCTCACGCGTGGGCCCAAATTGGGTGCCATCAAGCACCATCTGTCAAAAGCCTTTATGGCTTAGACATATTATTACTGTGCGTTCTTGCTTATAAACATCAAAATAGTCCACTTCCCAGCCAATGTGGGATAATGCATTATGCCTGGGACTACAATTTTGGAGCTTTTCCTTGAGTTTTAATGGCAACTTCCAGATTGTTTGCATTGCTTGGAAGCTTTCTATGGTCCTTCTACACCACGTTGCCCAATCTCCACTGCTACCTAAAGGATTAAAACCATTTACTTAACATTGCCATCACATTCAACTCCATTACCACGCACCTTCTTCCAATTCCACGTAGACAGAGGGGGGAGCTGGTTGGTATTTGTTGGAGGATTCTGCAGACTTCCAGATTTCCCTCTCCTTTCCACACAATCCATGCAGGGGGCATTTTCCACTGGTTAAAGTCATGTACGAGACGGAAGACTCACTTTACAGAAATGCAATGATTTCAATCACCTGCTGGAGGCTTCGTGTGGGAGGAAGAAGATGTTGCAGTTCATTTTTCTTTGAACCATTTTCCATGGCTCCTTTATGCCACGCAACCCCTCACTCACCACGCAGAAGAAGGAACAGATTGTTGTGCACAGTTGGTGTCTCACGTAGGGGAGGAGAGACTGCAGCAATCGCCATTGTTTGATTGTTTTTTATTTGCTTCTTTCAATTGCTATGTGGGAGGGTTGTCATATGTTGAAATTTTTGCATTTGCTTGGAAGTTCATACATCATGTAGGAGACTTGCAAATCCCTGATTGCATTTTGCTAAGTGCTTCATGGTCTCTTTCTTCACCACATGAGCAGGCTTGGCTCTTGACTGCAGCCCCAAAACACCATGCAGAAAAAAGTCTTTGGTGTTTGATATGAATCTTGGTATGCTATTTCCATTTTAGAAAATGGTACTTGGGAGGAGATGTAATTATTACCACTAAAACTACAGTTGGAAAACTTCATTCTCATATAAAGAGAACACTGACATATCACAATAAAAATGAAAACTCCATTCTCAATAAAAGAGAACATTGACATTCCATCCTCAATCACAATATTTATCCTCTGTTGCATTAAAAAAAGAAATTCTTGCAATCTGGAAGAATGTTGATAGACCAAGCCGGCAAACCACAGGTGACACCCTTGACATTCATAGTTGTATCATTCTGAGGGTCCACATTTTGGAATAAATGTTACACATATGTTTGGTTCATTTGAGTAAACTTGTCCCTCACTTGAACATGCCCCTTGTTCCACATTTCAATGAGGGAGGACTGTTGTTACACCTACCAAAACATTATGCTTGAAAAATTCTGAAAATCCCCATTGAAACAAAAAAAATGCCAATAAAATCAGTGCAAGGGCATGAGCCAGGTCGGGCCCCAAAGTGGGTCCGACTAAAAAAAAATTTGATTTCACACAACTGACCTCTGGAATGATTCAGGAACTTTAAACACACCTCTAGAAATGATCGGCATTGTTTTTGGATCATCAGACTGAAATTTACAACTTTCAGGCAATTACGCCACAATTTTCACATTTAATCGCGAAGACATAATTTTCAAACCTGTCAAAACACCTTTCTGGAGCTCGCCATCTGACAGGCGTGTACTCTGATATACAAGGATGATTTCTACCAAACGGTTTCTCAAGATGAGTCCCGAGTGAAGAGATATTAATTTCTGAAAATGCCCAACTGGCTTTGTCGACACTGCGCACCTGATGAAGTCAATGTCCTGGCAACACATGACGCCTTTCTCAAAAATATCAAACAACCTCCGTGGGTCCTCAAATTTGGAACATAGGTACATTAAATTACATATTAAATCTTTGAATTCTCAGTTTGATCACCAGACCGACATGATGCAAACGGTACACTCACAAAAATAGCTACATTAACTGGTATATCACTGAAAGTACGGATAACTGAATTTGATGGCAAAATGAGCTCTTTTGAAAACCGATCAAATGGATTAGTGGAGGCTTGAAATTTGAAACACATCATTTTAACTTATTTGCATCTTGATTGACATGGTGGATGTTGCATGTTGCACTTCTGATTTAAGCTCTAAGTGCATTTCAGATGCTGGCAAAAAAAGTGGATACCTTGACAAAAGCAATGGAAGTTGAAGCAAAGAAAATGCATCATCATTTATCCCAACATTAGCCCGAAATAAACATTCTGACATGATGCTTACTGAGGCAACTTTTACACTTATGCGAAACAGGGCTCCGACTAGTTGTCGAAACAGGGACTTGCCAAAACACACAAACTGCAAACGGATTCGGCTTTGAAGACTGAGCAAATGGATTCGTCAAGACTTGAAATTTTGCAGACTGACTCACATTTATGCATAGAATTGAATCTACTTTGAATTTTTTCATGATGATCAACAGGGCAAAAGATGTAATCGCTCAAAGAAGGCTACTCCATAAAATCTGCATTTGTGCCTAAAATGCACTTCCAGCTCACCCCTCAAACTGGGTACCTCAAAAACTTATCCAAATTGAATTCTAAAAGTTTCACATCACTGAATAGGCCAAATGAAAGGTGTGAGACATGAATCCTGAGCCTTACCCTATGAAAATCAACCGGCTCCATTTTGACCTCTCTCCAACTAGGCCATTCAAACTAACTCATTCGGGTACTTTTCTGACATGCAGAGCAAAATTTTGAAATGGGCCTATAAACTTGACTCAATTTTAATCAGTCCCAACAAAGAGGAGAGTAGAGACAGACGTTTTGCAGTAGGAGGTCCTTCACCAGACGAGTAGGGCGACATACTATGTTGCAGCGTACAGCGTAGCAGTTCCAGTTGTGCAGCAAGTTGTCCCCTACTCGCAGTACATGGCACAGTTGGAGGGAGTTCGAGAACGTCATCAGGATCTTGGTCAGCAGGCTCCACCTCCTTGACCAGGCAATGAGGGAGAAGCTAAGAGCTAGATATTCTTTTTGTAGCTCTGATAATTTTTTGTAGACATACTCATTTTTTGTAGCCTATACGATTCTTGCTCCGAGGGGAGTTTGTATATGTCATTTGACATCATTTTGTACTCTGAGACTTTATATGATATATATATGAGATTGATTTGACTTCATCATACCTGTATTGATTCATTTACGAGATGCTTTTTTTATGCTTTATTCTATATGTATGCATTTCTTTCAATATGGATGTATGTAATGCAAATGATTATGGATGTCTATTTTTGTTTCTTTTCATACGCAAATAAATGATGAATGTAAATGAATAATAAGTAATGCAATTTTTTATTTTTCTATGCAATAAGATGAATGCAAATGAGTAATAATGAATGTATGAATCTATATAAAATGTTTATGTATGCAGCTAACATCTCAAAAACACAAGTACTCGATCGAAGAAATGATGAAAAATAGACCACTTAGTGAAGAAATGATGATGCTTCCAACTCTCATAAAATTAAGAGATCATTATTATCACACCAAAATCACTCTAGATTCAAAAATACATAATGAAATGCAAAATGATATGCAAAATGCAACCTAAACCTAGTCACTGGATTTAAAATGCTTAAGATTCATCACTGAGGGTAACGAACATAACAGGCAGATTAGAGTTCCTTTCTTTTTCAATGTGCAATAATTATTATCTTGTCCGCAATGACCCTTTTTCTGTTCATATCCTTGGACAAATTTCACAGGGACCCAAATTGCATCATAAAGAAATTCCCTCAAAATAGACAAATAAATGATGTAGACCTCCCTGTAGTATACAAATAAGCGGAGTTAAGGTATGTGAGGCGATTTCACCTTAATGTGAAGGCTCTTATCACAGACACCCAACTAATTTTATGTTTCCAGATCATTGGGATCATTCCTACAAGCAGAAAACAAAGAAAATATTATGCCCCCAATCCTTTCTCCTCTTAGTCACGATAGACTTCCTCTAGTTACTCAGAGGGATAATAATTGAAAACCAATATAAAAGACATCACAAAAAGAAAATTTTCATGCATAGCTCAAACTGTTTAGTGATTGTTTTCCATTATGTTATTTTGCTTGTTTACTTAATGACAAAACCCTTTAGTAGTTGGGAGACAGGTGACTGACTCGGAGTGGACAACCAGGTTTCACTAACTTCTTAGGATATGTAATGTGCTTTTTCGATTAACCTAAGACTAGGACATTGATCAATTTCAAGCCATGAGGGTTCCAACGAACCAGGCTATCACAAAAGTGACTGAAATAAATGTAAAGTAAAAGCGTAGATGCAACACTTCAGTACAGGAGATAAGATGAACCTGGATAAAATCCAGCAACCATACTAATCAATGTCATTGTTTTGATTTGATAATTGATAGGAATGTCTAGTTTCAAAGAGTAAGTAGCTCGTATAAGACCGATTTGTCTGGTTTCAAGTGTACCCTTCCTTGTATAAGACATGTTGATGTTTGATAGAGTTTGATAGATTGATTAACAAGACATGCGATAAGTTTGATTGCTGACCTTGAGAGTTCATTTCATGTTGATTTGATTTGAAGGATATTCTTTGCTTTCTTGCTTCGTTTTTTTCAATTTTTTTGATTTTGTGAGTTTTTTATTTTTAGGATTTTGTCCAAGACATTTTATGATTTTTAGGAGTTTGTTCAGGACCTTTTATTATCTTTTTTTTTTTGGATTTTCTCAGCTATGCCCCCAGTATGCAAACCTATATGACATGATGATCTGTGGAATGCATATGGAGATAATGATTTTTTGATATGACCTATGTTAATGCAATATGCATGATGAAGATGCATTTCCTATTCAAACAAGGATGATTGTGTTTGTTTAGCACTTTGTAATACACCAATTGAATTGGAGGTACAAAACATTTCATAGATAAGCGGTCAATCGATTCTTAAAGTCCCTTGGAACATCCAAATTAACACACTTAGTGACTAGGATTTACAAATGGAGATGCAGAAAACTTCCCCATAGATTCTTGAAACTTTGATCTTCTTTTGCCCATGTGAGTGCAAATGAGTTAATTCCCACTCTTGTGTTTACTAAAGATCCTTAGCATCCTATATGACTAGCTACGTGGATTATTCTAACTTCAAAAGCATCCCAAATAGAGCCTCGCTGCTAGCAAGCCTTGAGAGCTCCGATGAGGTTATAGACTATAATTTATCAAATATTGCTCCATTGCCAGTAGGCATCCATAGCCCTGATGGAGTTACCTGCATGTTCCCATAGTCAAGATTTTTGTTGCACTTGCATGCATGATATTTCAGTTATATATCATTGCTCTTCTGCCTTGAGATGAATATCTGGCATAGCACTTTTCTTTTTTCTTTTCTTTTTTTTTTTTTTTTTGCCTTGACTTGTAAGTAATGAAACCTACTTGGGTGTGACAATTACAGCGACGCTAAAGTAGAATTTTAGATTTTTCACTAGTCATATGATCAACTAGGTGTCTAGAATGAATTAGAGATTTTTTAATGTGTTTGGGATATAGCAATTGATATATTTTGGGTTAACAAGTCCCAAATAGTGAAATCACTACCCAACCATAAGTAAAGCGTCGTCACAGGGTAATGTTAAAAATGAATGACCTCATGACCTCAAAGACTTTATGTCTAAATATCTAAGAAAGGAGATGACCCTTGTTTGTCTTGAATGCAAACAAATGATAAACTTGGATAGTTGCCTTGTTTTATTGATGTTGCTGTATGCTAATGCATAAATTGTATGAATAAGATGCATTTGAAAAAGAAACTATATGTGATGCAGTGCTTTGAATAAAATGATATGGAATGCAAAAAGCAAAACCTAAACTAACCCAGCCCTTAGATATGATATCGTTGAAGGTGCATGTTGTTCATAGGGTCAGGGAGTTTTGTGTAAGCAGTTCATTGGTCCAGCATAAAGAGGTCTTTCCAAGAAGGACTCAACTAAGTGTACATCTTCAGCATCTCCAAAGTTGATTTCCTTAGTTTTTGGATTTTGTGATGAAACTAGGGTAAATTCTTATGCAAAGGATTGGATAAGGGGTATGGAAGGATGAAAAGGAGGTATTGGATAATGGACCAAATGTTGAAAGTTTGGTGCATAAGCAAATGGAAACGTTTGTGGTATCACCATTGGCACACATCTTGAGGGTTGGTGGATTGATGGAGGAAAAGTGGATCTCGGATTTTGAGATTTGGATGGAGGAACAACCAAATATTTTGGGGCATAATGATCCAAAATAGAGGAAGGAGGTGCTGGAGAAATAAATTTGGAAGGTTTTGATGGAGGAACAATAATCTTGCCTGTTGATTTGGATTTTTCTTTATATAGTTGTGCTTCAAGAAGATGCTTAGGGATCCACATGGTTTTTGACTTTTCATGCTTTTGCAGTTTCTTAGAATGCATTGCTTCTACAAGTGCCTTACGAACCCATATAGCTTTTGATTTTTATTTCTTTTTCTCAATGGGCCTTTGTGTCCTTCTAGATGGATAGAAGGTATGTGAAGATGTACGCCTTTGTTGATCCTGTACAAAGGATGGAGGAATATAGGGTCCTAAAATAGATGGAAGAGATGAAGGGGAAGGCATGTACCTAGATTTTGGTTGAGGAAGGATACCAACATTTTGAGGAATGTCATTAAGACCATGACCCTTAATAGTTTCTTTAACATGGATTGGTTCTTGCTTGTGAATGTCTACCCCTTTACGTTTATAAACATGTTGACTTGTAGGATAATAAGAGGGATTTGTAGGCATGATGGATCCTTGAGGTGAATGTGGAGGCTGATGACAAGGAGATGAAGGTATACTTTGATCTTGTCATGGAAGAGGACCATTGGATAGAGTATTTGACTCTTGATTTTGAATAGGATCGTTTGAAAATGTGGAAGATGCATCATGATCTTTCTTAAGAAGTATTCTTGGCTCTTGAGATGGAAGGAGATCATCTTGAAAGAAATGGAAAGGTATAATGGGATCCTCATGGAATTCTAGGGAGGTAAGATATTTTTCAGCCATTGGATGGGATTGAGGAGTTTTGGTGTCTTGATCTTGATTTATGATAGGACTTGTTTCTTCATTCTTCAAATTATCCTCCTGGCATGGAACCACTTCTAAGGAAGGAATAGGATTTGGGATTTTTAAATAATGTGAGGAACTTATATCAAGATTGACATTAGCTTGAATTTCCATAGGAGATAAACCCTGAAGGTCAACATGAAAAGTTTCATCATTAGGTTCATTGTTTGAGGGATATGATATGGACTATTGTTGAGAAGCCTTAGAAGATGGAGGCTACATGTAAGCCATTGCTAGACACAGATTCATAATTTTGATCATGCTTGGAAATAGTTCCTTCTTTTTCTTTAGGTGAGTCATTGGGATCTTGAATTTTAATGACATCATTATCAATGAGATCTTGAATCTTATGTTTTAATTTCATACAGATTGAAGTCTTATGTTTGTTATGCCTATGGTATGCATAGTATTTACTCAAAACTTCACATCCCCATGTAGTCTTTTTAGGCAATATGATAGGATTATGCTCAAGTAGCTCTTCCAAAACTGACTCAATAGATTGCCCCAAAGGTGTAAACTATCTATCTAGGGAATAGATGTATTTTTGTCTTGGTGAAGATGCCTTGTGATCTTGTATGAGATTTGGATTTTGATTTCCAATTACTTTCCGTTCTATCTTATGTAATTGTTTTAGCATTTCTTGAAGTCTAGTGTTCTTGATATCATGAAATTTTATCTCAAGAGGAGTCATTGAATCTTTTCATTGAGCTTGAATATCATATATTTCTCTCTTGAGAACTTGAATTTGTTGAGCCAAGGTAGTCATGGGTTTCTTACTTTTGTCAGAATTTTTAGAAGATCTTCTGGTTTGAGTAGGCATTTTTATTGACTGGTGTGACCTAAAGTTGTTTGTGATGCAGAGGTCAAGATCAATTTCAAAGCTAGTTGTTCGGTTAATGTATTGTTTGAGAGAAGCAACTAAGATTTAGTCTGGTTTCAGGAAAGATCTATCTTGTAGAAGATGTTTATCTAAGTTGATTTGAGAGTAGTGACTAAGATTCGGTCTGGTTTCAAGAATGATCTATCATGTATAAGACGTTACCTAAGTGACTTTGGTTTGATAAGTAGTTGATTGAACTAGCTAAAAGATGATCAACCAAATCGTGCAATACAAATGGTAGAGGTACACTGTCTTGATCTGTTTATGCTTAGGATTATGATAGCCAATATTATGTTTATTGTAGACTTTTTGAGGCAAGTTTAACTGCTCTATACTAACAAAACCAGAGATTCGTATGACAGGATTTATTGAGCTGGACGATAATTTAATAGCTTCAGGATGACAATAGTTCTATTTCGTACGAGTTGCTGCTTAGTACCGTACGACAAATGGGTATGTCCACAATGACAAAAGATTCAATGCAGTTCTGTTTTGTATGAAATAGGATTTAGCTTCATATGATAGACTGTTGGGTTTTGTACGATAGAGGATTGAGCTCAAACGACAAATTATCAATTTCATACGACACTAGATATGGTGCAGGACAATAAATTATCAGATTCATATGGCTGTTAACAGGGCATAGACTGAAATTCTGAGTTTTTCGATAGCTGAGTATGACCAATTTTGAGATGGAGTGATTTTTGACCAGGATAGACTAGTTTTGGATAGAATTGCGACTTAGGATGGACTAGTTCTGACACAGATAGATTTTTTTTTATCACTGAGTTGTTTCCTGTTTTCTCCAGTTTTTTGGTATTTCAGTTTTTGTTTCAGGGATGAAAACACAAAAAAAACGTATTATGAATAGTAACTCCAATCACAGCATGCAAGCCCTAGGGAATTTGGTGAGAGAAGAAAACCTTTGCTTGTAGACTCAGGTACACACCCAATAGCTAATCAGAATATAGTCATTGAGTCTCACACAATGGATTCTCAATGCCATAGTATCTGACTCCAAATGCTAATGGGGGCATGAAATGACAAGTATCTTGGGAGAGTTACTATCTCTCTTGCATAAAGATTATCCCCCTTTTGGAGGTGAACCAGGTAGCTTCTAATTTTAATTGGATCTTGTAAGGGGTCCATTCAGCATGTCGAGGTATAAACTCAATTAAGAGGTCTCCCAGTCTTGAAAACCAAGGTTTAATATACCTGAAGGTACAAAGGAGAGCTATTCCCGAGCACTATCGTTGACTTGATTTTTATCAAATCACGTTTATTTTATAGTGGGTTGGAGTACTTGTCGTTTAGTCATTCCCACTTAGGTCATTCCCCTCACACTGGTTGCAAAGGATTTAAGAGTTGTTAAGCTTCTCGGGAGGGCATGTCTGCTAAAGATGTACAAATCTCAAACAAAGAAAAAGCCTCAAGGGTCTAGATTTCTAATTGTCTAGAAAAAGACAAGAGCATACTCTCCTACCTCCTAGAATTCTAAAAAACATGAAAGATAGATTTATTCTTTAACCAGATAGCAATTTAGGTGCCTAAAAATGAATTGAAAGAATACACGATGTTTGGTTGATTCTCCTCAGGCAACTTGCAAAGACAATGAATCAGTAGTCATATTGTCTTTGTGTGACAAGAATATTCTTCGACAAACGTTTTGCAAAAAAATAATTAGGCTATGAAAAATTCTAAGAGAGATAGATAAACAACCAGGGTCAGTTGTCAGAATAATCAATTTGAACAGAAAACCAAAATCATGAAATTTTCTTTTTTTGTCTTTATAACCAAAAAAATACAGAACCGTATGACAGAGTTTACCAGATCATACAATACAAGATTCCTTCTCATATGATACATAATTCCATTTTGTACAATACCTACAGTTTTTCATTTCAGTCTATGGGAAATGTCGTACGAGATGACGTAGAGACTGTACGGATGAAAATCCAAAAAGTACAAAATCTGAAAAAATAACAAAAATAAAAAAGTCAGTCTTGGAGGCCGAAAAATGTAGTCTTCGGCCCCATGGTGGGCGCCAGAAATGGTGTGTGTGAAAAGTGGAATAAGGATTTGTAGCTATAGGCACAACACTTCAATTAAGTCATTACATGTATGGTTAGTAAATCAATAATCAATAAATAATAAACCATAACAAAGTCACTAATTTCCTTCTAAAAGATGCGAGTATAAGATTGCTCTCAGATTTTTATAAGCAATACCAGTGACTAGACTACACCAAGATGAAGGATTTAATCTATATGAGAATGATATTAAGCTAAAATGGATGCAAGATGGATGAAAGATTCAAGCAATAACGAATTCAAGCAATATGAGTAAACTAAATATGGATGCAAATAATCTAAAAAAAGCACAATGTATTCAATGACTCTAGAGCAAAATCAGCGTAATAATAATCTCCACGCATGTTCTCAAAAATCTCTAGGGTAAATTGGATGAGAGCTGAAGGCTAAATTTATAGAGAACTACAAGAGAGATGATGAAAAGCTCAATTTAGGATTAATTGAAAATAATTGAAAAATCATGTTCAGTTAACCTTGAGATAGATTCCAATTATAGTTTAATTGAAATGCATTCAAATTATAAGTTCAAGTTGCATTAGAAATAAAAATTAATTAATTCCATGCACTTGTGATAAAAATAGATAATTCTTTGATTTATTCAAGAAAAGAGTCTTTTTAATGCAACTGAACTTCTTTTTCTAAAAAGCTTTGAGTTCCAATTTTAGAGAATAATTCAATAATTCAATTAAGTGCTTTTTTGATTTCAAGTTCTAAATTTAGAAAAAGAAATAATATCTCAAGTTTGATTTTTCTCTCAATTCAATTCTTTTATTTTATTTTCAATTCAACTCTTGATTTGTAATTAATTCCTCTTTTGTAATAAATTAATTCTTTTTGCATGATTAATGACAAATTTATTAATTAATTAAATATACTAGGATATTTAATAAATTAAATAGGATAATTGATTAAAATGATTTTCTTGGAATGATTCAATTAATTAAATGAATATTTAATTAATATTGAGTAATTGTTTTACCATGTGACATTTGATGATTGAAGAATTAATAATATGCTCAAAGTGGATTTGATTTCCTTTGGTTAGGACCTTGGTGATGTTGTCAAGATAAGGGACCCATGGTTTAAATGACCAATTTTAGGGTATTACAGAGTTTATATATGTCAGACATATATAGATTTAGTTAAACGAATGTAATGACATGTATGTAAATTTGTTCTGCCAGTTCTTATCCAATTCTAAATGACTTTAAGGCCTGAATAAGGCACTGGTATAGCTTGTTGAAGTTCATGACCTTCTTAATGATCAATGAACATGAATACAAGTATTTGTTTTATGTTCAATTATGTTTAGAGTGATAGGGTTTGCAGAAGTTAGCACTGGTCTTCTGTAAGTCTTCCATTGCATCTGTGAAAGAGTGATCCCAAAGGTATACCCGCCTAAGCTAAGTGGAAGCTTATAGTGTAGAAGGCTTCTATATAAACCTTCTTAATTGTTGTCTTTTGTTTCTATTTCTTGTTGTTCTCTCCATAAGCGACAGAGGTTTGAAATTCTAGTAGAGAAAACAAAGCAATCAGAAATTGAGAACAATACTTCACAAGCTCACTTACTTACAAAACAACATTATTACAACATTATTACCAGTTATAATTGACATCAATGACAACATAACATTTCATTAATGCAAGTATCATGCAAATGCCAAAAATCTCCCCCTTTGGCATTGATGGCAATACAAGTATCAATACCCTTGATCTCTATGATTGTGAATAGGAATCCTAGTTTACATTTTACTATGTTCTCTCCTTCAACTGAGTCTCTATGTCTTCATCTGGTAACTGGCTATAGATCTTCTCTCTGTCAATCATATAAATCATCTCCCCAATCATATAGTTCTTCTCCCCCTTTGACAACAATGTCAAAGTGAAAGTAAAACATGTAATGTCAAACTTTACAGTTGAGAAACATCAACCTGCAACTTGATGCTCCCCCTATGGAATAGATCCACTCTACACCAATCCTATTGTAAAATTCCGCAAGTAGCTCTAGGATTGATGTAATATACATCATGCTCAATTGACCTCATGTAGGGGTACAACCCATAGCTGACTTCTAAGATACTCAAAAGTAGTCTTAGGTAGAGGTTTAGTAAAGATATATGCAAGCTGCTCCTTGGTAGAAACATGCTCCAATATCACATCTTTACTCTGCACTTTTTCTCTCAAGAAATGATATTTCAATTCAATATGCTTGGTTCTAGCATGAATAATAGGGTTCTTAAAAATATTAATGGCACTGGTGTTGTCACATAAGATCTTTACTGATTTTGAAAACTTCATCTTGAATCCTTCCAGAATGTGTTTCATCCAAATATCCTAGTTACAATTCATATATGCTGCAACATACTCAGCTTCAATAGTAGACTGAGATAAACAACTCTCCTTTTTTCTACTCCAAGAAATAAGTCTTCCTTTACACCGGTTGTGCTCTTCCTATCATCAACATTACCTACCTAGTTTGCATCTGTATAAACCTTCAAATCAAGGTTACTTGCATATGGATACCATAAACCATAGTCAATAGTACCTTTCAAATATATGAATATCCTCTTGGTTGCTATCAAATGTGTCTCCTTTGGATTCTTTTAAAATCTGGCAACTAGACCAACTGCACGAGCTATATTCGGTCTGTTGTGAACAACATAGTGCAATTTCCCTATCATTAACTTATACTCCTTTTCAAAACAGATGTGGCTTCATCCTCCTTAGACAATTTACAACTTGTAACCATTGGTGTCCCAACTGGTTTACAGTCACTCATTCCAAATTTCTTTAACACCTCCTTCACATATTTAGACCGTGTGATAAAAATACCACTCTTCATTTGTTGAATTTGCAAACCTATGAAAAATTGTATCTCTCCCACTAGAGACATTTCAAACTCACTTTTCATTTCATTTGCAAAGTCATTTCTCATTTCATCATTGCCTCCATATATGATATCATCCACAAACACTTCACTAACCAATATATTATCTCCTTTAGATTTGAGATATATGTTGTTGTCTTCACTGGTTCTCTGAAAACCTATCTTCATCAGATGTGAATGTATCCTCTCATACCATTCTCTCGGTGCTTGCTTCAAACCATATAGTTACTTATGAAATTTACACACCATATCCTTTGCATCAGTCCAAGCATAACCATCTGGTTGCTCAATGTATACTTCTTCTAGTATTTCATTCAGATATGTTGACTTTACATCCATCTGATATACTTTGAATCCCTTATGTGCTGCAAATGCAAGTAAAGTCCTGACACTTTCCTATCTAGCAACTGGTGCAAAAGTCTCACCATAGTCTTCTCCTTCTTCCTATGCATAACCTTTGCATACCAATCTAGCTTTGTTGTGGACTACCACTCCATCTTCATTCAGTTTGTTCCTGAATACCCACTTAGTACCTATCACATTTTTATTCATCAGTCTGGGTACCAGGGTCCATGTGTTGTTCTTCTCAATTTGATCAAGCTCCTCCTCCATAGCTTTCATCTAGTGATCATCTCCAAATGCTTCCTTAGCATTTCTAGGCTCAATAGTGGAGATCATGCAAGAATTCACTCTAATTATTCTTTTGGTTAACACTCCAGCATCTTTATCTCCAATAATTTGGTTAGGATTATGATTGAGTCTCACATAACTTGGAATAACATGAATATTATCTTTAGGTTCTTCTTCTTCATTATCATCTTTTTCTGAATCTTCCTATTTTAGTTGAACTGGTACAATAGCATTCTCTTTACTAGTTTCAAGTTTTACTGATTCTGGTTCCAAAAATAGAATGCAAGGATCTTCTTCCTTTTTCTCCACACTAGTTTCCCCTAAAACTTCAGGATACTCATCCACTTGAACATCACCACTCTCAATGATTCTCTATGTCTGGTTTTTGTAACATTTGTAGGCCTTACTCTTGGTGGAGTAACCAAGAAATATGCCTTCATCACTTTTAGCCTCAAACTTGCTAACATAGTCACCTCTCTTAATAAAAAATTTATTGCCAAATATCTTAAAATAACTGACATTAGGTGATCTACCATACCAATATTCATAAGGAGTTTTATCCTTACCTCTCTTTACCAATATTTGATTCATAGTGTTGACAATTGTGCTGATAGCTTCTCTCCAGAAATTTTTTACTACACCTCCTTGTATCAACATTGTTCTAGCAGCTTCAACAATTGACCGGTTGTTCCTCTCTGCAATACCATTTTGATGTGGTGTCCTTGGTGGAGAAAGCTACCTTTTGATACCATTTTATTCACAATATCTAGTGAATTCCACTGAAGTAAATTCACCACCTTGATCAGTCCTCAGACACTTTATCTTCTTGCCACTTTCCTTTTCAACTAAGGTCCTGAATGCCTTTATCTTACCAAAAACTTTTGTTTTGTCCTTCAAGAATGTGACCCACATCATTCTTGAGAAATCATTAGTGAAGATCATAAAATATCTATCACCTTGAATACTTTTAGTCCTTATGGGTCCATAGAGATATCTATGAACCAAATCTAACAAATGTTCTGCTGAAAAAGATTTTCTCTTAAAAGTTGAGGATGTCATTTTTCCCAACTGACATTCCTTACACAAAGCATTAACTGGTTTGTCCAACTGAGACAAACCTCTCACTATCTTGGACTTATTGACCTTAACAATGTTATCAAAATTTAAATGACAAAATATCCTATGCTAAAGCCAACTATCATCTACTTTAGCAATTAAGCAGTTGCTGAATTTAGTATTCAAGTGAAACAGGTTACCTTTAGTCTTCTTCCCAGTTACAATCAGTTCACCTTTGCTCCCATAGATTTTTCACATTGCATTCTTAAATTCCAATGGATAACCTTTGTCATTGATTTGTGCAACACTCAAAAGATTGTTCTTTAATCCTTCAACCCAGTAGACATCATTTGCACTGCTCTTTCCATTAAGAGAAATGGTTCCCTTACCTTTTACCATGCAGGGTGAGTCATTACCAAATCTCACAACACCTCCATCAAATTCCTTCAAAGTAAGAAATTTACTCCAGTCACTAGTCATCTGGTGTGAATTACCACTATCAATTATTCAATCATCATAATTATCCATGTGAGAAACTAATTCTTTTGGATCAGATGTCTCCTCTTTAATGGCTACAAAGACATTGTCTTCATTAGCATCACCCTCAGATTCCTCATCAGTGATACCACCATCAACTGTAATGAGAGAATCTATTTTTCCTTTTCCTTTGTACTTCTTGAACTTCTCATGCTTGTGCTCATTGTCACCATTAGGGCAGTTAGCTGTAATGTGTCCAATCTTGTTACATGCAAAGAATTTCAAAGGTAATTTACCTCTATACTTACCAGTACCTCTAGGAAACCGCTTGGCCAACAATGCTTCAAGCTCAACCAAACTATCTTCGTCATCAACTTCTTTGCTAGATCTAGATTCATAGCTGTGACTGACATCTCTACTTTTCCTCATAGATGGGTTAGAAACTGAAGCTCTAAATGCAGATTCGGATTTCTAAACACTACCATCATAACCATTTAATTCAAAAGCAGTAAGCTTACCAATGATGGAATCAAGATTTGCCTTAGTTTTATCAATTGACCTTAGCTCCTAAATGGCTGCAACTCGGATAGTGTAGATCGGTAGAAGGGTTCTCAACACCTTACAAATTATTGTGGCATCCTCCACTTTACCACTAGCACTCTTGATCTCACCGACTATCTCCTTTATCCTCTAACCATACTGTTGGATATTTTCACCTTCAACCATCCACATGTCATTAAATTTTCTTCTTAGACTCTCTTCTTTGGAAATATTCACATGCTCATCACCATTGTAGATATCCTCAAGTTTCTTCCATACCTCATAAGAATTCTCCAAACCATGGACATTAACATACTCTACATCAAACAAAGAATTGATAATAGCCTCCAATGCTTGATTGTTTTCTTGTTTCTCTTTCTTCTGATCATCAGTCATAATCCCACTAGGTGCAACATATTGAGTACCAACATGTTCCCAATATTGACTTCCTAGACTCTTGATATAGATTTTCATTCTATCACTCCATATTATGTAGTTTTCTCTATTAAACTTCAGTCCTTCTCTCTTCATTATATTCTACAAGATCTTTACCTCAAGTTGTTAAGCTTAGACTTTAGAGGACCTGAAATGCTCTGATACCAATTGATGGTATGATGAAAGAATAAGGATCCAGTGAACTACTAAGAGGGGGGGTGAATCAGTAGATTTAAAACTTAATAGACTTTCACAAATCTCAAAATCAACCTCTCAAAGCAAACTCTAAACTGGCTGGTTTAAACACTGAACTTCAAATGCAATATTACTGACAAGTTAAACCGGTTGGCTGTTATAACAGAATAATAGTAAAACAACTTTGAAACTCTCAAAACTTTTTAACTGAATCATTCAAATACTTTATTGACAGTAGTTAAAACATATTTCAGATTGCTTCTAGTTAACATAACATATCAAAGTGGATTTAGCAGTTAAGCAATTCAACCATACTAAACATAACCACAAAAATATTCACCACTTGACACAATATTTTTGACGTGGAAACCCAAATGGGAAAAACCATGATGGGGATGAATACTCACAACTATTTTGAACTCTTCTGAAGTTTTCCCTATTAGGAGCCTAGCCTGTTAAAGCTTTATAAAAAGTCTTGTTAAGATTAGGTCTTATTAGGGACCACTCGGTTAAGGGATTGACTATAATGCCCTTTTGGAAGCAATACCCTATTAGAAGTAACCTCGGTAGAGGATTTTAAATCCAAGATAATGGATCACCTGGTTAGAGGATTTAGATAACACTAGTCTTGTTAGAGCTTACCCAGTTAGGGGATTTAACTGTTGCAATTGTTAGAAAACAACAGGGGTTTGCTGATCTATTTGAATAGAACTACACTTGCTTGTTCAAATCCTTTTCATGCTCCTATATACCTTTACACATACTGTAGATACATTATCTAGTTTAGCAACCACACTCTCTTACTCTCAATTAAAAATTGCCAACTCTACAATAAAACAACTCATCGACCTTATAAATAAAACAATAGGCTAGTAACACATCACAAACCTAAACATCTCATAGACATTACAAACAAATCGGTTCAAGTATGATCATTGGATTACATAATAATCATTGCACAAAATTCAAGATATCCTTGACTGCAACTTGATCACCACTTCATCGAACTCTATAACTCATCACGTAGTTTCAGTTACATGCAATCAACTTGCTCATTCTCAAGACAAAAACTGTTATCTCTACATGCCAAAAACCATTTGAAACTCTTCTCATACAACAAACATACATGTCATAATAATTACCACTCATCATTTGATCATAAACCAGTACAACCAATTCACCAAACTCCATCAGTTAGGGTTTATCATATCAACAAGTAGGGTTTACCGGTTGATCTTACTTCTTCTCTAGTAATATTGGTTTCCTTCACAAGCTCACTTAAAAAAAAACATTATTACAACATTATTACCGGTTATAATTGACATCAATAACAACATAACATTTCATTAATGCAATCATCATGCAAATACCAACAAAAATAGCTTTATCAAAAGCAAGACCATGAGAAGATAGCAAATAAGACCTCCTACCGGTAGAGGACAAAGGAATGCTACCGCCCATAGGACAAAACAAGTGCGGGAAAAGAAGAGACTAGATGGAAGGGTTGCATAGAATGGACAACCTAGAATCCATCCTCAAAGAAGTAGAAATGCAGATGCTAAACCGGTAAGATCTCCCCATGCATGGTAGAATAGATTTGAAAGTTATAAATCTTCCTTCTCTGGTTATTTCTTTGCATGTAATGATCATGGCCATAGGGAAGAAGAATGTAGAAAGGGATCTAGAAGGAATTGTGTAGGATCTCATAGATTTCATGCATATGAGAAAAATGTATCCAAGAGTAGATACATGCATATCCCCTCTCCCGGTTATGTAAAAATAATGTTTGTTATAACTGCAATGGAATTGGCCATAGAGTGTCTGAATGTAGGAAGAGGAACTTGCAGACACATGGAGGTTGGTATAGAAGCTATGATCAACATAGTAATGGATGTAGACCATATGAAAGTTAGAGACCTACATTGAATCAAAGGAGAAATGTCCTTGAAAGATCTAGAGGTCCACTGATTTCGGTTGCCAGTTATAGCAACATGACCAAAAGAATGTGGTCAAATCAGTATGTTAAGAGATTCCCCAATCATGAAGTTGTGATGGATGTCGTGTGATACTTTAGCGCTACTTTTGGTCATGATGCAGAATCCAAAAATACAAGGGCTTATTAGTAGAAGAAGGAAACACCTTCTCTCAAGACTGAAAATGGGAAGAAGAATGTGACCAAGTAGGTATGGAGGAAGAAGACCATGGACTGGCACTATGCATTCAATGCACAGGTGATATCTTCTATATTAAAGGAGATGCAGGACCTTAGGGGGAGTAGTACACTAAATTTATCATTCACCCTCTCAGTGGAAGAGAACACATGGAAGAACAAGAGGTTATCGGTATGAAGGAAGAAAATAAGGTGATAAGTGTGTGTAGTGGTTGCCTTGGCTACACACCTAAAGATCAATGTTGGATCACTATTGCATGTGTTAATGGATGGAGATTAACAATTAGAATCAGATGCAAAGTGACACATATTGTTAGGAGTCACAGGAAGTTTCTCTAGTAGTGATGATGGACTGATACAAGAAACTCGTATGTGCATGATGTTACTGGCATGAATGCTAACATGTACATGTAGGTTATGTAGGACAATGAGGTTGGAGATCATTGCATTAGCCCCAATAACATGGAATGGGAAGTTATGTTTTAGGTGGTGTTGATAAAGACCTGAAAGACATATGATGGACAGATTGACTGATCATGCAGGCATGCATGTTTAGGGCTAACCAGTTTAATTTATGGTGTGATGATGACATTGTATGGCATTGTGTCCATCCTAGATCATGTCATAGGCTGTGGTGAATATTGTGAAGTTGAAAGATCATTAGATGATCACATATCACTAGTACATTTGGGCCTAATTTCCGACGGCTATTTGTCGAAAGTCCGACGACACCACGTCGGACTTCTGACAAATTTAACCATCGAAAACTCATCATCGGTCTTCCCGACGATTCCATTTGCGTCAGACATCTGACGACATTATGAACTCTTTTGACAGAGGCTATATTTTCTCCCCTGACCAAAAATTTTGATGGATTACCATTGTAATTCCAACGGATGCTATGTTTTCTCCTCGATGACTTTCTGACAAGGAAGTGACATCAGATATACATCATCCTTGTCGGATGTTTCTTTAGTTGTCATCAGAATTTTGACAGTGTCAGATGATGTGGGTCAAATGGCTTTGCCGTCAGTTCATGAAAGCATTGAATGAGTTCTACTTTTAAAAATTGCATAGAACATTTATTATTTATTTGATTTAGTGTTATTTGCAAAAATGGATTATCAATGATGTTTCCTTTCTCCAAGAATTATCTAGGATCTTTCTGTCAAATAAAATGTAACATCTAATGACTAAATATTTTCTTTACAAATGCTTATTTTATTTAATTATCATCTAAGAGTGAATTAAAATTTATATTTGTATGGAAGCAGAACATACAAGCTAAAGACTCATGTGCAAGTAAATTTTGTAAAAGAAAGCAAGCAGGCATTATCTTGAATGACATGGAAACAAGCTCATCAGCTGCCTAGAAGAGAGAAATTGGAGAGAAGCAGAGGAAAGTGTTAAAGGGTGATAAATACATAGAGAGTATGCAATACAAACAAACAATGTCTGGAGTGTGTGATGTGACGTCTCTAATTTATGTCCGGAGGGACTAACTGGTTTTGGAGTTCCTGCGAAACCTATTGGGCTACGCTTGGAGGAAATCAATGTGTTCATGCAAGGAGAACCATTTTTCTATTATGAGAATGATGCTTTTGCATCGAAGGATATTTGGAAGGCAATATCCAAAAATTTCTATAGTGTGGAACTAGACTTGGCGGACTCGAAGTAATTTTCAGCTTTCAGAAGACCAAGAGGTTATGTACACAATCTCCCAATAGAAGGGCGATTTCAAGAATTACCTCTTCCCCCCATGACTATTCAGGAAGAACTTCCTTAGACAAAGGACTATTGGCCTCCATGGGATCAAAGAAAAAAATTGAAGCATAGACTCTAGACTATGTGGTGGTGTCCTTTGTGAAGAACTCTGCACTATAATTGAAAATTCATGAGGGAAACTACCAAATAGTGAATAGAAATACAATCTTGAAAAGTGGAAAGAATGGATCTTGGTTTGGGTGGGGCTAGGTCAGGTGGATCCTCTAAAGGTTGACGAGATAGAAATCATATTAGGATTTGAAAAAGATCACACTCCTGGAACTTCGTGTGGGACTGATTGATTGCACTATTTGAGTAATGCATTCCAAATAGATACAGTTGCATATGATTTATCTATCTTGATTAAAGCCTTTTATCTTGATGGAATTAAATTAAACTTCTTTCTCTATTTTTTGGTGATCTCTGGAGCATAGGCTGCTTTGCATCGACCTGGGATACAATTAACTTGTGTTGTATCTGTGGAAATATGTATTTTAGGTCGATGCAATGCAACCTCTTCTCCACCAATACCAAATAGAAGAGAAAGTACTTTAATTTAATGACATCAAAATAAAAGGCTTTAATCAAGACAGATAAATGGTATGCAACTATATCTATTTGGAATGCATTTCCCAAATAGCGCAATAGATCAGTCGCACATGAAGTTCCACGAGTGTGATCTTTTTCAAATCCTAATATTAATTCTATCTCGTCAACCTCTAGAGGATCCACCTGACTTGGCCCCACCTAGACCAAGTTCCATTCTTCATACTTTTCAAGAATGTATTTATGTTCACTATCTTGCATTTTCCCTCGTGGATTTTCAATTATAGTGTAGATTTCTTCACGAAGGACACCACCACATCGTCTAGAGTCTATGCTTCAATTTTTTTCTTTGATCCCATGGAGGCCAATAGTTATTTTTCTAAGAAAGTGCTTCCTGAATAGTCATGGGGGGGAGAGGTAATTCTTGAAATTGCCCTTCTATTGGGAGATTGTGTACAAAACCTCTTGGTCTTCTGAAAGTTGAAAATTACTTCGAGTCCGCCAACTCTGGTTCCACACTATAGAAGTTTTTGGATATTGCCTTCCAAATATCCTTCGGTGCAAAAGCATCATTCTCATAATAGAAAAAAGGTTCTCCTTGCATGAACACATTGATTTTCTCCGAGCATGGCCCAATAGGTTTCGCAAGAACTCCAAAACCAGTTAGTCCCTCTAGACATAAATTAGAGACATCACATCACACACTTCAGACATTGTTTATTTGTATTGCATACTCTCTATGTATTTATCACCCTTTAACACTTTCCTCTTCTTTTCTCCAATTGCTCTCTTCTAGGCAGCTGATGAGCTTGTTTCCATGTCATTCAAGATAATGCCTGCTTGCTTTCTTTTATGAAATTTACTTGCACATGAGTCTTTAGCTTGTATATTCTGCTTCCGTACAGATATAAATTTGAATTCACGCTTAGATGATAATTAAATAAAATAAGCATTTGTACAAAAAAGATTTAGTCATTAGATGTTACATATCATCTGACGGGAAGATCCTAGATCCAATTCTTGGAGAAAGGAAACATCATTGATAAACTTTTTTTCAAATAACACTAAGTCAAATAAATTAAAAATGTTTCATGTAATTTTTAAAAGTAGAACGCATGCACCGACGGCAAAGACGTCTGACCCACACCATTATCCATAATATAACAAATCAATATAATAGGCTATTATAAAGAATATATACAAAAATATGAAAGAACATTAAATTACCATTACAAACCCATAAACCATTAAATAGTGAAAATAGATATAAATTTGTAAATGTCTCCCTACAAACACCACAACCATAACCAAAACAAAAAAAATTCTTACTCGCAAAAACTAAGTAGCTGGTGAGTTGCAAGTCTACAACATCTCTCAAATGATCGAACCGTTTCTTAATTTTTTTCTTCTGATTAGTCAATGGATTTAGTTGCATGTACAAGTTTTCTATTTGAAGCCTTCTGTTTCCCTATATTTGAGACTTAATAAAATTCTTGTGAGTAGAATGGTGAAGTTTATCACCCAAACAAAGCATATGCAAGGGAGACAATCACTTAAGGTCCATCTGATCTTGAGACATTGATGCCCAATTTACCATGTCACATCCTAAATTGACAAGACTCGTGATTGGTACCCAAAATATGACCCCTCATTTCTTAACTCATGTGTGAGAAAAAATTAAAACACTTTATGTATGATTAGGTATAAAAGGAAGCCTACCCTATCATTTGAAGGGGTCTACCCTATAATTCAAGTGATCTCTTAATTATAGAAATAATTAAATTCCAAGTGAACAAGCAATCAAGCATTCATCAAGCATTGAAGGAGAATTCAAGTTAAAGCACAACATTCGTGATCAACAGTCTGCATGACATCCTAAAACCTTGTGTGAGGATTCAAGAAAGATTCATCAAGGTATCATGTTCAATTTTAAGCATTTTTAGATTAGATCTAAAGGGATCATTTTAAAGAGGGAGGAAGAGATATTTTCCTAAAGATGTCTACCTCCAAAAATAGAGGAGATATTTAATAAAGATATCATCTTTTAAATTAAGAAATGGGCAAGAGATTAAGAATACAAAACTTCCATATTGCACACTTCAAGGTATATTCAAACCTATTTGACCTAGGAAAGCCCCCATCAACAAACCTATTTTTGTCATTTTGTGTGTAGGAAATTGATTCAGGAGTTATGTGTGAATAATTTGGCAAAGTAAATGATGACAATCAAACTCAAATTTTATCTATCTTGAATGCCTTTTATCCTAATGGAATTAAATTAAAGTTCTTTCTCTATTTTCTGGTGATCTCAGGAGCAGAGGTTGCTTTGCATTGACCTGGGATACACTTAACTTGTGTTGTATCTGCGGAAATATGTATCATAGGTTGATGCAATGCAACCTCTACTCCACCAATACTAGATAGAAGAGAAAGTACTTTAATTTCATGCCATCAAGATAAAATGCTTTCAAGACATATGATAGGTATAAAAGGAAGCCTACCCTATCATTTGAAGGGGTCTACCTACAATTCAAGCGATCTCTTAATTATAAAATCAATTCAATTCCAAGTGAACAAGCAATCAAGCATTCATCAAGAATTGAAGGAGAATTCAAGTTGGTGCAGGTGCATTTGGAAGACCAAAGGACTCAATGAAGCCATTAAAGACTTTTGAAGGTCTTAGGAGTGAAGAGCCAATCAATTATGAAAATTGTAATAAGTTTGTAATTTGTCCTAAAGGGCCTGGTAAGGACCTTAGGACCAACAAAAAGATATAATAGGAATTTATGGCTTAGGGAGTCTAGAAGAGTTTAGGCAAGTTCAATAAATCATTTCATGACCTTGTGTGTCAGCAATTAAGAGTTTTTGATCAAATGGTTGATGTAATGCTTTGTACGATGGAGAATGCTGGTGCACGGACTGGGACAAGCAATAACAACAAATTTTTGTTTTATTGAAATTTTTTGGTGTTTTGGCTTATGGAAAATGTGTCTTGAGTGTGTATTAGAATTCCTAATGCATTGAAGAGACCTTGAACATCTTATTTGCGGGGAAGATGCACTGATAATCCATTTGTCTTAAACTTTAGACTAGTTGCATTGATTATTCTAATAGATTTCTATAATTTGGCATTTGATTTGGTTGATTTACAATGAGAATAGTCATTCTATGAATGTAAAAGGCATAATATTCATGGGATGGCACTCCTTTAACATGTACGATAAATTACTAACAGGTTGATGTGCAGATTGGGTGGAGAACCGAGGTGATCACCAAAATAGCGAATGTAAGAGTGGAGAAATTGCTTGCTAAGGAGCAGCAGTAGCAAATCTGCCTTAAGGAGGGGCACATTTTATGATTGACAGTGTTTAGACATTTCAAATGAAAGGTGAATCCATCATCATTTGGATGGTATAGTGTTTGGAAGAGGGGTATATGAGAAACCCTACTTTTAAGGGTTTGTGAGAGGCTAAAGAAGGTATTTTGCATCTAAGAAGGTTAAACCTTGTAAATAATTGCATTTTCCTTATTTTTGAATCATATTGGATGATTGTTGAGAGTCTGGGAGTCAAGGAGTTAAAACATTATATACTCCCTTTGTAAAATTGTCATTTTTGGAGTCCAAAAATAGCGCATAGTTACAGGACAACATATAATTTCCAAAAAAACCATATGAAATCTTCTGGTATGTTGAAGAGAAGACAAATGGGTGTCTGAATATCTAAAAACAAAAATTAGTTGTTTGGGAAAGTTGAGAGAAAACAATTCATTTTCCTCATTGGAGGGTTAATTGGGCAACTATGCCTAGAAGGCTAAAAAGAGGACTTTGCACTTAAACAAGTTCTTGGAACCACAAAACCAATTAAAACAACTTATTTGGAGGTAGTACAAACATTCTATACCTTTTTAATCATTTGAAAAAGTCTTGGTTTGCATTTGACCTATTTGAGCCATTTGGGTGCTAGTAGGCCTAGGGGTTTGGACCTTGTATTTCCCTTATAAATATTAAAGGTTCATTTATCACACCCTTCCTCTACATCCTAAGTTAAAGCACAAAATTCATGATCAACAATTTGCATGACATCCTAAAACCTTGTGTGAGGATTCAAGAAATATTTATCAAGGTATCATGTTCAATTTTAAGCATTTTTAGATTAGATCTATCCTTTCCCTCAAAAGGAAAACATTATACTTCAAGATTAATTCACAACCTGAGGTTTGACCTAGGAAATCCCCCATCAACAAACCTATTTTTCATCATTTTGTGTGTACGAAATTGATTCAGGAGTTACATGTGAAGAATTTGGCAAAGTAAATGATGACAATCAAACTCAAATTTTGATGGCACAAAAAGCATAAGAGTAGGCCATTTCACACCCTCCTAGTCCCAAGAATTTTTGACAACCTTTTATAGTAGATTCTGTGTACCATCCTAATCCAAAAAATTATTCATTTTGTCTACATCTGATAGTCATTTCTAAAATCAGTTTAAAGTGTATTCATTTAGGGACCTTTCATAAAATATTCTCAACTTACACATCATAAAAGGATCTTAAAATATTCATTGTTTATAATGATAAGAATTTGGTTGTTCCATATACCTTCCTTTACTATTTTAAAAATATCATCGACCAAAATATTGTGCCAGAGTAGTATGGAGTGCATTTCATCTATTTTATGCCCAAAGATTTCATCATACCACTTTCTTTTCAAAGGCGACTGATCGATTGCACTGTTTGGGTAATGCATTCCAAATAGATACAGTTGCATACCATTTATCTGTCTTGAAAGCCTTTTATCCTGATGGCATTACATTAAAATTCTTTCTCTATTTTCTGGTGATCTCTGGAGCAGAGGTTGCTTTGCATCGACCTGGGATACATTTAACTTGTGTTGTATCTATGGAAATATGTATCCTAGGTCGATGCAATGCAACCTCTGCTCCACCAATACCAGATAGAAGAGAAAGTACTTTAATTTAATGCCATCAGGATAAAATGATTTCAATACATATATTAGGTATAAAAGGAAGCCTACCCTGTCATTTAAAGGGGTCCACCTACAATTCAAGTGATCTCTTAATTGCAAAAGAAAGGAAGAGATAGTTATAAAAGAGATATTATGGAAACATTACATAATTTAAATGAAGGCAACCAAAAGAATGCATAGAGATAAAAAAACATCTATAGAGAAACTATTTTACATACCTCAAATACAAAATTGTAGGGTGGAACAATAAAAAATGGCAAATCAAGGAAAGAATGAAAGATCCACACCAAATTCTTATACAATGCAGTCTAGTTGAAGGATTTTCATTCAACACAAGATAGTGAAGGGGTCATTATGATGATTTATTTGAAGGTTCATAAGTTAAAGGTAGTCACTAACATATAAAGAGTGAATAAATTGAAGAGCCCGATGAATTGCCAATGTAGCATGAGGATGTATGATGTTAACAATAGCAAAATGATATTATGATGGTGGTGAAACTACAAAAAGTTTTGATCATGTTTTTATTGAGCATGAAAGCAACCACCTTGAGCTCATGAATGATAGGCATCATTTTGTAGAGTATCAACCCTTGTTGAACTAGGGTGTCACATTTTTTAGGCTTGATCAATGCAAGGAGACATTTTGTGTATGAGAAGTGGTTCCAATTAGCCATTTTGTGAATAAGTAGAGAGGAGAGGTCGATATCTTTGTTTATCTACCTACAAAACAATGAAAGAGGTCCTAATCAAGGAACACACATGTCCAAGCAAGGAGAGAATTTGGATTCAGGACAATTCTTTGCAAGAAAGGATATCAAGTTATAAAACATAAAAATCAACAAAGGTAAGTGGATCCTTAAAAAAGGAACAATTGACAACTATTATTCTTGCTCCATAGTGTAGAGACAAGAAGAACTAGACTATTACGTTGCCTCCCAAGTATGATTGCACATGAAATCATAGTACCATGAATGACAATGAGCCCCTAATAGGTAATTAAGATACCAATGTCATATAGAAAGATAAAAACATAATAGCTTATAAATGTCATTTAGAAGGGATATGATGAGTGTATAACTCATTGTCACCTATTATTTAAATGTTACTAGAACTACAATAAGTTGTTGAATTTTAATCTCCAAATCATGAC